>NC_087202.1:44369419-44499419 GCF_015104395.2 Macrobrachium nipponense | reverse complement strand
ACTTAATTATGTATAGTATACGTAGTCATGGGTCCCAAGAAAGTTGCGGAAGTTCACGGAAAGAAGAGGATGCTTTCTATGGAGACAAAAATGGAGATTATCAAGAAGTATGAAGCTGGCATGCAGTTGAGTGTGATCGCTAAGGAATACGGCCAAAATCCGTCAACGATAGGCACCATTCTTAAGCAGAAGGAAGCCATCAAAGCAGCTACACCTTCCAAGGGCGTGACTATTTTGTCCAACAAATGGAGCCACGTGCACAATGAGATGGAGAGGCTGCTTCTTGTCTGGATAAATGACAAAGAAATCGCTGGCGATACGATAACCGAGATGGCAATCTGCCACAAGGCCAGCACTATTTTTGGCGATTTGATTGCCCAGGCCTAAGACGACGGAGGAGAAGGGACATCGACGCCAACCCCAGACTTCAAGGTTTCTCATTGGTGGTTTGAAAAATTCCAGAAATGGACTGGCATCCATTCGGTGGTGCAGCATGGGGAGGCGGCCAGCTCGAACACGAAAGCAGCCGAAGCCTTTATTAAGACGTTCGACGAGATGACGATCAACGAAGGCTACAGTTCACAGCAAGTCTTCAACTGTGATGAGACTGGCCTTTTTTGGAAAAAAAATGCCTTGTCGGACATACATCACAAAGGAAGAGAAGAAGCTAACCAGGGATAAGCCTATGAAAGACAGGCTTCGCTCGCACTTTGTTTGAATGCCAGTGGGGATTGCAAGGTGAAGCCCCTACTTGTCTATCATTCGGAGACTCCTCAAGCCTTCAAGGCCCACAAAGTGCTTAAGGAGAAGCTTCCATTGATGTGGAGGGCTAATGCGAAAGCCTGGGTAACGAGACTTTTGTTCACCGAGTGGGTAATCTGTGTTTCGGCCCGACAGTGAAGAAATTCTTGGAAGAGAAGCGCCTCCCTCTGAAATGTCTGCTGTTGTTGGACAATACCCCTGCTCACCCTCCTGGCCTTGAGGAAGATATCCTAGCAGAGTATTCTTTCATCAAGGTTCTTTATCTTCTGCCTAAGACCACCCCTCTCCTCCAGCCCATGGACCAGCAAGTGATATCGAACTTCAAGAAGCTGTATATGAAACATCTTTTCAAGAGATGTTTCGACATCATTGATACCACAAACCTCACCTTGCGTGAATTTTGGAAGGAGCATTTCTATATTGTAATATGCATCCGAATCATCGATCAAGCTTGGCAGGAGGTTTCAAGGCGAACCTTGAATTCTTCGTGGAGGAAACTCTGGCCTTATGCCGTATCCGCCCGAGACTTCGAGGGATTCGACGTGGGTGAAGCTGGTGCAGATTCAGAAACAGTTGACGATCCTGAAACTGTTTTGCAACCAGATCTTCACGAGATCGTTGCACTCGGCAAGTCCATGGGGCTGGTCGTTGTCGAGGACGACATCAATGACCCTCTCGAGGAGCACCAAGAGGAGCTTACAATGGATGATCTGAAGGAGTTGAAGGCCATGCAACATAACGTCGTTCAAAAGAGTTCTCTAGCAGCGGCGAGGAGGAGGAGGATGACCCTATGACAATGGCAGAAATTAAGGATTCTCTAGGTGCTTTTCATAAGGTGCAATCATTTGTAGAAAAGAGACACCCCGAAAAGGCTTACACAGGTCGTATGCTTGCGCAGCAGTTCAATGACGTTTGCCTGAGTCGTTTCAGGAACATTGTGAAAAGTAGACAGAAGCAATCTTCCTTGGATAGTTATTTTTTAAAGAGGCCTTTAGTAGAAGTAAGCAAACAGGAAGATCCAAGTGATACTACGAAAAAACAGAAAGTTGAAGATGGCAAGAAATTGAAATTTTGTAAAAAAAAAAAAAAAAAAAACTGTTAAGTAAAAAAAAATAAAAAAAAATGTAAAAATCAAAAAGACACACATCTATTTTAAGTTTTTTGTAAAGTTAAGTGTTAAGGTTTTGTGCCATTTGTTAATGTGTTTCGTAAAGTTTAGTCTTAATGTTTCCTGACATTTTTTAATGTGTTTCATAAAGTTAAGTGTACGTATTTTCTGCCATTTGTCCTCCTCCTCTGTCGCTACTTTCAGAGATAGCCTCACTCGAAAGGTAAAGTTCCACATTTTGTATACGTACGTACAGTATTTCTTGTATACCATGTACACTAATACACTATTTACAGGTACTATGTAGTACATATTAGTAGTACGTATTAAGTTAGGTATTAAATGGTCCAAATTGTTGTATTCCATTGTTTATTGGTCAATTTAGCTTTATTATAAAATTTACTGGGGTATTTTTGTAGGGCTTGGAACGAATTAGGCAATTTACATATAAAATGCGGTTCAAGATACGAAAAGCTCAGGTTACGAAGGCCACCTCGGAATGGATTAATTTCGTATCCTGAGGTAGCACTGTAATATAATAAAATGGAAATGTCCTCATTCATGAATAATGTACTAATGATTATGAAAAAATTGGACGATGACAATTGTATTTTTCACTTTCACTGTTTCTTGGTCGTTGGAGCATGAATTTTTCACAGAACTGACATACCTCATGCCAGCATTATGTTAACTGCAAAATTACACTGATCTATACTTTGCAAGTTAATTTCTTCAATGAAAGATATGGTTCCATTTCTAACACATATGGACTTCCCACCTCCTAACCCCTACTTGGCTGCCAAAATGACAAATTTTCTAAGACAATTTGTATTTTTCATAGCTACAAACCTTCAGTCTTAACAATAGGATAATTTCTAGCACCTAGCTGGATCCGGTTAAAAAGCAGATGAAAGCAAGGAATCTTGTGATACCTGGCAACGCATGCACAGATCGGGTGAAGTGGTCAAGGACCACGCACCTACGCCACTGCATCAGTCTTTTCTTTAATTGCCTGGGCGAGAGTCGTGGTTGACCTCTCTAGGCCTTTACCCAGTTCACTGCCCATTTCATTTGTGTTTAGTGTGTGTGTGTGTGTGGCTGATATTATGGCTTCTGCTCATTCTTGGCCTTGTCAACGTGTGTGCCCTGGAATTCCAGGTTTTCTGTGTTCTCGTTTTTTGGCTTCGGCGGCAACTGATCCCCACATCATGTGTAGCAGATGCCGTTCTAATTTTTGTACCATAACGAATCCTTGCACGGAATGCCACAGGTGGCCTAAAGAGCAGTGGAGGTAATTTTATAGCAAGAGAGAGCATCGGAGGGTTTCGACTTCCTTCATTGGAAGATTTTTCACCTCTTCCTGATGCTTCGTCTCCTGCAGTATTCACCCCCCATAGTAGTGTTGTGCCTGTTTCCTTCCTTCTCTTCCATTGATTCGTCGCTGGAAGTATTGGGAGGGCTCCAGGCTGATTTTTGTAATGTCGCCCCTTCTTCTTCAGGAGTTAATTTGATTCTCTGGAAGTCCCGGGGAGGCTTTTTCATCATTCTCATTTATTCCAGAGTCGGAGGCATCCAAGATGGCGGCGATTTGGAAGACGCTCGGGCTAGGGGGGTACCCCGTCCTTGGAGGGGTTGCTAGCGCACTTTATGGAGGCTCGCTATCCCACTCCTCAGGCTGGCCAGGCCCTCCCCCCTCCTCCAGGCCTCGTCTTTGTGGGTAGCTGAGGTCAGCCATCTTGTATTGCTCTGCCAGTGACTGTTGCCACTTCTTAGAGTCAGAGGGAAGCCACGGCGTCAGCCCCATTGATGACATCACTGGATCAGTCGTATATTCCTCTGGCAGTGGCGTCTGCTTCCCCTTCAGACCGAGGGGAAGCCGTAACGTCATCACTAGTTGTTGTGTCACTTCCTTCAATGACGTCACTCCCAGTTGTCTCCTCTGCACTGCCTCTCTCAGCCGTGATGTCATCTCTGCCACCCAGTTCGCTGCAAGGCAGTTCACTGCATCTCCTTTCCATGCCATCAGAGCCTTCTCTTGCAGATCAGTCTGAGGTTATATGCCAGGCGGTGCTTAAGAGGTTGGACTCTGTTTTGGATGATAAGTTGGCTGTCTTGTTGGCTGGGAGGACTGGAAGGAAAGTGATGCATCGTCCCAACCTCCTGTGAAGAGATCGCATAAGAAACCAGTGTTGTCTTCCTCTCCCTCTTCCCCTTCTACACCATGTCAGCATATCAAGCATTGGAAGGCTAAGGACTTTGCTCTTCTTCGCCTACGAAGGAGGAACAATGCAGACATGTTCTCGAGAGTGTTGATGTTTCAGAGAGTGTTAGTGTATCTTCCCTTGAGCAATCTACAGTGGCTGCTTCATCCTCTGCGTCGAAACACAAGCATGTTGCAACCTCCCCCGTCTGTGGACATCATGAGCGTGTTGCAACCTCCCCTGTCAGTGCACATGATGCAAGTGCTCCTACTTCCCCAGGACCTATTCATCACCGTAAGGATCTCAAGGCGCCTGCCAAGAGGTCGAAGGTGGTGAGCGCGGAGTTGGTGCAGCAGGAGTGTTTGCCTGGCCCTCTCCCTGGTGCTTCCAAGAGTTTGACTCTGAGGGATTCTCCTTTGATCTCGAGTGTTCGGGATTCCTCTCCAACTCACGTTTGTATGTCTGCCACACTTGTGACCATTAACGGACATGTTAATGAGTCATCTGTTTGAGGAGTGCGAAGTGATGTTCCTAGTGTTGTAGTGGATTAGTCTCTGGACCCGGTGCGTGGACCCAGCCCAGACAGGTTAGTTGGTGTTTTTGGCTGTTTGGCTGCTGATCCTTCTGTTAATTTTGATGAGGAAGGTGCCTTAGAGGACCCTACACATTCTTCTCATCATCGGTCTCTGTTGCTGGAGCAGAAGGAGGGAGACATGCAAGAGTTTTTGTCTTCCTTTTCGGAAGATGTCAATCTCATTTGAGGGTTGAACAATTTGGAAAGTAGGACTAAGGCTCGGTCGTCTTACACTCCTTCTTGCTCGGAAGCCTTGGTGGGAGCTACGCAGGATCCCAAATCATCTCTTCAGCTTCCCTTGTTGGGGCACGTCCAGTTGGTCTTGCATAAGGTTAATGCCTCTGTTTCGGACCAAGACAGCTCGCTTCGCTCTAAAGGCTCTGCCAAGCTACTACCCCTGCCTCTCACGAGACTTAGGAAGTACTATGCTACGAACTCTGCATTTTTTCTGTCACTCCATCTTAACCCAGACGTCATTTGCCTGAAGCCGGGATTTTCTTATATGCTCACCTCAGTGTTAATTTGTGGGCTAACCTTCTGATTAGAAGAGACGCGGCTTTATCTACGATGGAAAGATCAGTTGACATAGTCCTTGCTGGCATTGAGAAACGGAGTTCTGTTGGAGTTCCAATTTTTGTTTCCTCGGACTGAGCTCGAAAATGCGATAGACCATCGCCGGGCTGACACCAAAGACAGACTGGTGCACCAGGCTGTGTCTAAGTCACAGTCTCATCCTCGGAGATGTCTGGCTCCTCCTCCTCCCCCTGTCCAGCAGCAGTCAAGAAGATCATCGCCTGGTAGGCCATTGAGGAGTTCAATTTCGGCAGGGCCTTCCCGTTTGACTCAGCCTAGGGTAGAGGACCAATGTCCCTTTCACTCCCATTCCTTTACGCCAAGAATGGGCCCAAAGGGCAGAGGTAAAGGGGGCCATCGGTAGGTTAGGCACCTCTCCCTCTCCTGTGCCATGCGTGGGGGGGGGGGGGGGTGCCTGGCGGGCCATTGGGCCAAGTGGCAGAGTTGTGGGGCGGAGAAGTGGGTTAGATGTCCTTCGGGTGGGATACCTATTGCCATTCGACTTCTCTCCTCCTCTGTCGGACAAGCCACAGCTCAGGAAGGCATATCCTCCAGATTCTCTGAAGTTCTTGGCTCTTCGGGAGGAAGTGTAGAAGATCCTGGACAAGGATACGATAGAGGAAGTGGTGCGCCTGTCTCCGGGGTTTCACAGTCACATCTTCTTGGTGCCCAAGGCGTAGGGAGGATGGAGACCTGTGATCGACCTATCCACCTTGAATCACTTCATCAAGAAGACACGGTTCAAGATGGAGACCGCGCGTTTGGTATTAGAATTTTTATCATGATGTTCTGAATGTGTCAGTAGAGATGAAATTTTTTTGCAACAAAAATCTAATTTCTTTTTCATAAAATATATTCTTTGGCTTCCCTCTTTATAAAACTGAGAGCATGAATCATTCAAACTAAACAAAAGAACAATGTTTGGCTGAGCTGGATGGCCTCTATAATCACCTGTTACCCATCAAATTGTGCTGGAATGTTTACGTTCTTGTCAGAATTCTTTTGCCAGCTACTTGTTCATATAGTGTGAATCGGTGGCTGTGCTAATTTTGGCTGTATTTTGACTTTTGTATATGCAACTTATCAAGTAATTACATAGCTATGACTTTTATATATGCAACTTATCAAGTAATTACATAGTTATAAGTTTCACTTGTCAGCAGCTAGAATTTTGGAAATTCATGGGAGTGCTAATATGTTTCGGCTAGGCAACTGACCCCACCCACTTTCAGGTTAGAGAGGAACCAGCTTCTCAGCTGGTTGTATTGTGCAGCAATTGGTGAAGTATTCTCATTAATGGTAGCTGGTTTGGCAAATTAGTGAGTGTCAGGTTTTTACAGACCCAATTTGCTGATTTTGACAATTTTTTACTTATTTGGACTGTTAGGTTTATTGACTCTTTTGACTTGTCGGTATGTTCGATTCTAGTTCACATAGGTATTAGGTATTGTAGCAAGGGCTGCAATACTAGGTTAATAAAAGCCTGTCGTGACCCACATACTCTATCCATGAACTGCACAGGTCAGATTTATAAACCGAAATTAACTTTTAATGAATGGATGAATTGGGATAGCAAGATGTGGAAGACTTTGAAGAGTCATTGGACAAAGTTAGATAGCGATAAAAAGAAGAAAGCAGGTTCTAGAGTCAGTAACAAAAAACATTAGCTAGTATGGAATCTGCTAAGTCTGTTGCAGAAGACATTTCTGAACCTGTCATTTATTCCATCCAATCCCATTTCTCAATCTTACACCAGCTCCTAGCTCCAGCTCCCTTGCTCACAATTCTACAATTCCAACCCTATTGCCAGCCTTAATTCCTCATTGGAAGAGTCGGTTGGTGATGTGCTCGACTACTGATCTCAAGGTCCGGGTTCGATTCCTCGCTCTGCCAACAAGGAATTAGAGGAATTTATTTCTGGTTTATTTCTGTAATAGAAATTAATTTTTAAATGTGGTTCAGATTCCACAATAAGCTGTAGGCTCTACTGGTAGGTAACCAATTGGTTCCTAGTCATGTGAAAACATCTAATCCTTCAGGCCAGCCCTAGGAGAGCTTTTAATCAGCTCAGTGGTCTGGTAAAACTATGATATACATTTTATTTTCTTTATTGCCAGTTAACCAAAAGTGTGGTTTATTAGTGCACAGTATGGAACAGTTAGGCACTTCAGTGAAGGCCCTAATGGATAAAATTACTAAAAAAAGTCAAGTTTTAGTGGAGGAGGTGGCTGTCTGTCCTGCAGATTCTCCTAGGCAGAGTTCCCTGGCACACTCCCCTAAACCTAGGAGCCAAACTGGTAGCCCAAAGGAGGTCAGTGAGGGTCTGCCCACTGGCAGTCTTCCCCTCAGTCGGACCTGTTGATGCGTTCCAGGTGCTGACAGTTCCGCCGGAAAGGCATCCCTATGGAAGTGCATCGCCTTTTGTTCAGTTTGTCCACTTCAGGGGAATTCAGTCCAAGGCACCAATGGTGTTTTCCGGAAAAATTGCACCCTTTGAAAAGATGTACCAAGAACATTCCCAAGAGCAACAACCGTTGTGTAGTTTTTGGGATAATCCTGAACACTTCTCACAAGACCATCCAAAGTTAGAGGGACAGTATTCTAAGAAGAAACATCTTGCTCCTGCTTCCAAGCACTCTTCTTCTTCCAGGAATCCATCCTCAGTTGAGCAACCATCTGTCACTCAGGAACATATTCTGTCTTTAAGAAAGTGAACAAGTGCCCAGTACTGGATCGTTCATTTTCCCAAGAGTTCTCTCAAGACAATGAATTCCTGTTGGTGACAGTATACGCAGTGGTTCCTGAGTCTTCTACTTCGGTTAAGTACCCACTGGAGACAGAACGGTATGCAGCGCCAGCAGTGCCAGAGCGCCCATTATGCTTGGTCTTCAAAAGGAAGGTCTTCTAATTCAAAGCTGGGTTGTGGTCTGAGCATGGTGCCATAGGTATTCACCAATTTTTTGGCATCATTGGTGGGATGGAGTCATCTGCTAGGAATCTGAGTTCTTATATACTTGGATGACTGGTTAGTTCTCGCCAACTCATTTCGGGTGATCATGAGGGTGAAGGACTGTCTTCTGCACTGGGATCCTCATTTATGTCGACTAGTTTATGCTGCTTCTGACCAAGTCAACTATTTCCCTGGGGATGAAGACTGACTCTCTTTTTGGACTTTTTAACAGACAGGTAGCCAAGTTTTTATTACTGATGAGAAAATTTTGACCTTTAGAAAAGTCTCCTGCCAAGAGGTGCTGTCCATTTTGGGTCACATGGGTTCCTTTGAGAAGTTTGCCAATATAGCTCATCTATGAATGCAATTTTTCCTCAAGAACTCTTAGAATAGGTCTTATCTTCCAAACTCGATGCCAAAGGTAGTTTCTTCAGATCTTTCAACTTCTCTCTGGTGGTGGGGAGATTGGTCAAAACTGTTCATGAGTCTACCTCTAGACCTAAAGATTCCAGACCTCACATTCTGGGGAACATCAGTGTGTTAGGAGTTGGATTGCGGAAGAGAGCAAGATGCACAAAAACAATCTGGAGAGTTTGGCAATTTGGAAAGGTCTAATGCAAGAGGAACATCTACTAAGAGACAAGATGATTGCAGTCTACTCCAACAATGCAACACTTTTTCTTACATAAGGAGGTTAGGAGGTAGAAAATCGAGAGGTTTGCTCAAGCTAGCAGAGTAACTTCTTTGAATTGAGTCCTGGAACATCATTCCTCTACCACAGTTTATCCCAGGCAGAACAACATTAATGCAGACCAACTCAGAAGGATAGGGCAAGTTCTTCCTTCAGAATGGTCTCTTCGTCCATAAATATGACTGTTGGGGAAATCAAGCATTCACTTGACATGGTTGTCAACGTAGCTCAATGAGAGTGATCTTCCTTTCTCTCTTATCATTAGGCCATTAGGATATCCTGGTAAGAATTCAGGGAGCATAAGGTACACATTGGTTTATGGGAATATACCTTCATTACTGAAGGTGGTTGTTATCTTTAGTTTTGGGCTTCCAACTCTGGCGCAGGAGTCACTATGTGATAGAGTTCCTTATGCCTATAAGGATCCTCCAACAAGTCTCACTACAAGGGCCTTACAAGGAAGTATCACACAATAGGTAAGAATGTTTAGAAGCTTTTTCCTATTTTACTGAGGGTAAGTTTCTCTGGCTATACTAACCCCCCATCCTCATTCAATGAGCTAGTCAGCTACCTTTAACAGTAGGTAAGATTCATCCCAAATAATGAAAATTTATTTTAAATTAATTATTTGGATACCTTTAAAGTGGAAACCTATCCAGTCTCCCACATATTAGAGGTTGGTCAGGAAAAATTCTGGGTCAACCAAGTGTTATTCTTTTGTATATGTATTTTGAATGTTGGTCACACCCAACAGTGCAGAGATGTTAGCTAACTTATTAGTAAGTATCCAAATAATTAATTTAAAATGTTTTCTTTTTAATATAAACCCATCACTTATGTTGACCCCCACATTTGTGGTCGTAAAAGGTCCAAGACACTGCAATCTACTTTCTGCAGTCGCTTGCTGAGCCATCAGAGACGTTCCTTCAAGCAATGTTTGATAGGCTGGACTCTGTTTTTTGTAGGAGGTATCCTGCACTTTCTACCAAGAAGCATCGTATAAGGAGGCTCTGTTTTTTTGCGAGAGGTATCAGTACTTTCTACCAAGAAGTGTCATAGAAGGAGGCTCTGTTTTTTGTAATCAGTATCCTGTACTTTCTACAAAGCGTCGTAGAAGGAGGGCTCCTTCCCCTCTGCCATCTCCCCCCACCCCCATGTTCTCGGGTCAGACGTTGGAGGATTAAGGACTTTGTTGCTTTGTCTTCTCGGGGTGAGAGGAGTGTTTCACCATCTTTCCAGCCCAGACATGTCTCACCCTTGCATTTACATGTACTATGTGTTCCATTTCATGATGGCCTTCACTTTCCTCAGAGTCTTCAAGCTGATTCTCCGTTGCCTCTACCTGATTGAGTTTGCCATAAGGATGATGAGGCTCCAATTAAGAGGTCAAAGGTGCCTAATGCTCAGGTTGCTGATCCTACACCTAGGTGTTCTCGTCTCTAGAGGCTGTTGTTCCTGTTCTGCCTCATGCCTCCCAACGAACGTGTTTGTAGTGAGAATCATGAGGCTGTGGACAATGTTTCCCAGCTTAGTAGAGGTTCTTTGCCTATGCATGATGGGAAGGCCAGCCTTTCTCCTGTGTCCAAGAAGCCTAGAATGTACCTGGAAGTACATGTCCCTCATTGGGGTTCATTACCCAAGGAGTTCCCACTTGTGTTGTTCACCTTCCAGAGTTGGGGACCTTCCTCGAGACCAGTCTCTAGCAAATTGTTCTCTAGTGTGTCATTCTTTATCTCGCAACATGGCCGTGTACATGGTTCGTTGCACAAGCATGTACATGGTTTGCGTCAAGGCCGCATACATGATTCATTGCTCGACATTGTTCCTGAGCCCTCTTTCTTGGGATCTTCTTTTGGTCAAGGTCCTAGTCCTGTCGGTGGAGGGTGTCATGTCTGGCTTGGGTTCCAAGGGAAGCCTCTTCAGTCACCTTAGAGAAGGATGAGGATCCTTCTATGCCTCCTGTTTTGTGTCGTTGCTCTCCTTTGCCTAAGCCAGAGGATGGGGAGAGTCAAGAGTTTCTGTCTTCTTTTTTGGAGGTTATTGATCTCATTTGCGAGTTCAATAATCTGCGGCGGAGTACACATACTCGGTCTTCTTTGACCCTTACAGGCAAGATGCTAGAGCTTCGTTTGAGCTTCCTTGTTCTGGGCATACTCAATCAATTTTGCGTCACATTAATGTCTTGGTCTCAGGTTGGGATGGCACCCTGCTCTCTTAATAGGTCATTTTAGCTTCTGCCCCCTCCTCTCGTGTGGCATAGCAAATATTATTCAACTGATATCTCATCAACTTAAGCTGGACGTGATCTGTCTAAAGCCTGGCTTGACTGTGGATCAGGTAAGGGCTGAGGGCCCTTCGTTGACTTCTCAAGAGGCCTCTGCTATGGAGTCTACTGCTTCTCCTGTCTTCCAGACTGTGTCCTGGCTACACTTATGGACTACTGCGATGGCCAGGATAGCGTTGTGTCACTCTGATGCATGTCCCATTAGCTCGCCCTCCTTTATCAGGTTGCTGCAGTCTGGTGCTAAGGCCATCTCTTACCTGGGCCACCTCAGTTCTAGTTTGTGGGCCAACCTTCTGGTTAGGATGGAAGCGGCCCTGTCAAAGGTGGCAGGGTCGGTGGGTTCTGAGTCCTTGTCATCTCTTTGTAATGGGGAACCTCCTGTGCAGCTTCTCTTTCTGAGGAGACAATTAGAAAATGCGATCAACTGGTGATGTGCTGATATGAAAGATAGGCTGGTTCAGCAGGCAGTCTTGAAGTCAGAGGCTTGCTCTTGCCCTCCACCTCCTCCTCCAAGGCAGAGTAGGCGGTCTCCTCTGAGGAAGTCGGACAAGGGTTCGATGTCTGTAAGGGCTCCTCAGTCTCCTGCTCCATCTAAATCTAAGCAACAGCAATGCCCCTTTCAGCTTGCCCCTACAAGCCAGGAAGAGGGGGGGGGGGCTAGAGGAAGGGGCAGTGGGTCGTCGATAGAGAGGGCACCACTCCTTTCCTGTTGCCATGGGTAGGGGGATGCCTGCCAGGCCATTCAGCCACATGGCAATTCCACAGACTGGAGAAGTGGGTAGTAGATGTTCTTTGGGTAGGGTATCTACTACCTTTTGACTTTCCTCCCCCTCTCTCAAACAGACCCTTCCTCCACCTAACTTATGCTCATGCTCAGGCTCTCCAAAGTACTTTGCCTTTGGGAGGGAGTGTTGAGGATGCTGGACAAGGGCGCAGTGGAGGAAGTACATGTCCCTCATTGGGGTTTTACAGTTGGATTTTCCTGGTGCCAAAGGCTATGAGCGACTGGAGGCTAGTGATAGATCTTTCCACACTAAACAACTTCATCAGGAGGATGAGGGTCAGGATGGAGACACCCCGGATGTTTTTGGCAGCAGTAAGGAAAAGCTACTTTTTATTGTTAATAGACTTGTTAGACACTTCCAGATTCCAGTTCACCCTTTGTCCAGGAAATTCTTTTCCTTCAGCCTTGGAGAGCAAGTCTTCCAGTTCAAGGTCCTTTACTTTGGCTTGACTACAGCCCCTTAAGTGTTCACAAGGGTCTTCACCTTAGTTTCAATGTGGGCATGATCATGCTCAAGGGATTCGCCTGTTGAGATACCTCGACAACTGGCTGGTCTTGGTAAGTTCCAGAGAGAAGCTGGTTCAGGATAGGGATAATTTTCTTCAGTTTTGTCGGAGCCTAGGCATTGTGGTAGAACTGGAGAAGTCCAATTTGCTTCCCAGCCAGAGGGTTCTTTACCTGGGTGTCTGTAGGTTGGCAGCATCGAAGGTTTTTCTGTCGGACCAGAGGTTTCAGAAATTCAGGTCTCTGGCACGCTCCTTCCTGTCACCGAACAGCCAGCTCACCAGCGGCAGCTTCTTCTAGGGATCTTGTTGTCTCTTGAAAAGCTGTTCCCTCACGGTTGACTCCACCTCCACTCTCTGCAGTGGAGGCTGAAGGTGTTCTGGTCCCTGGCGGAAGATTTCCCTCAGCAGCAGGTACCTCTGTCAGAAGAGACCTTTGTTGGTAGTTAGACGACCAGAATCTTATGGTAGGAGTCCCTCTACATTCACCCCCCTTCATCGATGGTTGGGGTGCTTATCTCAAGCATCTCCCTGGCCTCAGGTGTTTGGAGTGCAGAGGACAAGCTGCTTCACAGCAACATGTTGGCGTTGAAAGCAGCCTTCCTAGGTCTTTGGGAGTTCTAAGAGAGGGTAGGGGGTCATGCTGCCATTGTGATGTTGGACAACTCCACAGTGGTGGTGGTGGGGGGGGGGGGTGTCTCGCCAACTCCACTTGTTGACAGTTAAGATGCAACAGTGGGCGATCGAAAACTTGGTGGAGCTCATAGCCAGGTACATTCCAGGCAGGAGGAATGTGGTGGCCAACAAGCTAAGTCGTTGAAGTAAAGTCCTAGGTATGGAGAAGTGTCTGCATCAGGATGAAGCAGACAGGCTGTTTCACTTTTGGGAAAAACCCATGTTAGACCTCTTTACCACTTGCTTCAACAGAAAGCTGGAGGTATACTTCTCGATGGTTCCGGATCCTCTTGCTCTGGTTGAGGACGCTCTACAGCATCCTTGGGACAATCTTGAGATTAATGCCTTCCCTCCGTTCTGCTTGATCAGTCAGGTCCTGAATAGGGTAATGAGCTCTCAAAAACTCGGTTAAGTATATCTTAGTTTAACCACACCACTGAGCTGATTAAAGCTCTCCTAGGGCTGGCCTGAAGGGTTAGATATTTTTATGTGGCTAGGAAGCAATTGGTTACTTAGCAACAGGACTTACAATTTATTGTGGGATCTGAACCACATTATACCGAGAAATTAGTTTCTAATCACCAGAAACAGATTTCTCTGACTCCACCTTGGCAGAGTGGGGAATCAAACTCGGGACTGTTGAATTGGTAGGCGAGCACGTAAACTACTTGTCCAACGAGGAACTTTGCAAAATCTCAGGATGACCTTAGTGGCACCTCTTTGGCCTCAGGTGGAGTGATTCCTAGATCTTCTGCTCCTTCTGTCAGAGGTTCTGAGACAAGTTTCCCCATGGCACAACCTTCTTTGCCAACCTCATGTTGAAAAGTTTCACCACTTGGTAGAATTTCTATCTCTTCACGGCTGAAGACTATCAAGTGTCTCCTGCGAGCATGAGGTTTTTCTCGCAAAGCTGCAGGCCAGATGTTCAGGAGAGGTTCATCAGCAGTTTACCTGGGCAAGTGGGTCGTATACTGTGATAAGTGTTGTCGACGGGGTTTCTCTCCACTTGGAGCTTCTGTTCAGCAGATAGCAGATTTCCTGATCTTTCTCAGTGATGAGAAAGGTCGTCCCTTGGGGTTGGTTCTGCGTTGAAGAGCGTGGACATCTCTTCATCCTGGGAAATCTCGTTGTTCGGGTGTTTCAAACAATTCTGTTTACCAAACAGAAGTAAGATCCGATGTGGGATCTTACTTTGGTCCTGAATAGTCTCACTCATATTCCATTTGAGTCACTACGTTGATTGTCAGACATGAATCTGACTCTGAAAACAGTTTTCTTGTTGGCCTTGGGTTCCTTGAAAAGAGTTGGAGAGCTTCATGGCCTGAGTTATGACATAAAACACACCAGGGGTTGAGGGTCTTTGGTCTTCAAATTTGACCTGGATTTCGTGGTTACGACTCAGAATCCCTTAGTGCATGATGACAGATTTGCCTCATTTTCTATTCCCTCACTGAATGAGTTTGTGGACAGCAATCTACAGGAATTATTACTTTGTCCTGTCAGAACTCTGCGCTGCTATCTAAAAAGGACTTGTCCCCTAAGGCTTAGGTGTCGTAGACTTTTTGTTAGGACAGGCTAGTCCAGGAGGGAGGTGTCCAAGAACACAATGTCATTCTGGCTGTGTGAGGTGATTAATCAGGCATATTCCTCACCGGCTAGTTCTGTCACAGAGTCTGTGCAGGGCAGAGCACGAGTTCCTCTCTAGTATTGAAGAAGAACTTGTCTCGTCATAGGATTTTGAATGCTGGTTCCTGGCTTCAGCAAACCACTTTCACTTCCTTTTACCTGAAGGACACTGCCCACAGGTCCTTGTAGCTCATCCAGTGCCCATGGTGGGACAGTTTGTATTTTACCTAAGATGATTGTGTGGAAGAGAGAATGAGTGAGTTGGCTGGTGTTTTTCAGATTACATTTAGTGTGTGATGTTGTAAATAAGGGATTTTGACGAAGGAAAAATCTATTTCTGGGGAGGACCTGTGTCGCCCAGTGAAAAGTTCCTGTAGCTCACTTTTCTAGTGTAAATAGATTCTAAATATACCAGAGAAAAAAGCTAGTATGGTATGCTGAGGTTACTACCCTCGCGCGAGCACCCTAAGGGTGTTGGGTATTAGGTACAAGGCGAGTGGAAGCCACTATTCACAGGTCCCCTGCCAATTAGAGGATTCCTTTCCAAAATCCCTCTCATGGAGGGAGCCATCGCAAAGGTCACTCCTTCCCCTCGCTCCCACTACTTCTACCCGACCCGAGCGCCATCTGCATTCCTGGATTTAGACCCCCTGGCTTGGATTGGTACAAGGGGGGGAATCTAATTAGAAGGGCTGGGTTCACCAGGCGATACAGGTCTTCCCCCAGAAATAGATTTTTCCTTCGTCAAAATCCCTTTTCTGGGTTCGACCTGTGTTCGCCAGTGAAAAGGTATCAGAGAATGCCTATCCAAGCTTACTAGATACTAAGTAGTTTTTATAAGGAAGGAGTTAATGAAACCTAAGGTTCAATTCAAATTAAATTTACTCACTTACTACTTACACTAGGTTCATTTAAAATTAAATGAACTTACTTACTACTTACACTAAGACTTAAAACTATTACTTAGAACTAGTAATAACATCATGATATCATACAATTTGAACAGGGTATCCAAGGCAATATCACATTTCTGGGGTATGTACAGACCGGTCCATAGGACAATCAGGGACCAAACATTCTATATACAAGTTTCAGCGGCAGGATGACGCCCAGGCCCTCCCGACCTGGAGGAGAGAGGTTTGGTGGGGAGTACGAGCGAGGCAGGCAGGAAGGAGAGAGTATTAAGAAAGTAAAGGGTAAGGAGAAGATTGATAGATTCATTATTTGGGGGAGACTATGCTCCCTGCAGCAACTGCTGGGAATTTAAGGGCTTCTAAGTTCTTTAAATAGTGGCGCTTAAAAACTGCCGGAGATTTCCAACCCGTATATTTCTTCAGGTCTTCGAAATTCATTCTAATACCTTTAAGAGAAATCGTGCCACCTTTCACTCTAATGAAAAGGGGACCTGAAGATGTTGCGGAAGTTCTGGCTAAGAAGGATCTAAGGGTAGTGACAGGGCACAATGATGTGTCCTGTGTCAGAGGGATGATTTTCCATGGAGCCCATCTATTTTGTGGGTCCTAATTCTTAGCCAGGAACCTCCGGTCTGGGGATAGTAGTACTTCCCCTGACGGGAGGAATTCTATATGGTCTGGATTCCTTGAGAGAGCTGGGAGTTCAGATATTCTGGCACCTGAGGCCATAGCCATTAGGAATAAAGTTTTTCTTAGTAGGGTTATATATGAGCATGCCTCATTATTAGTATCTGAGGCTAATTTGAGTACATCATTCAAGAACCAAGTGACCATATGTGGGCGGTCAGTTGGTCTCAGGCGGGCACATGCTCTTGGAATGGAGGAGAAGTATGCGTCTGACAAGTTAATACTAAAGCCAACCTGAGAAATTTTCTTCAAAGCTGACTTGATTGTCATGACGGCTAGGCCTTTCTCAAAGAGAGTTCTAAAGAACGAAATTGCCAGATTCGTGGTCATTTTATGAGCATCTGATTCCTTCAGGAATTTGGCCAATTTTTTGACTTGCCGAATCATATTGCCTGAGCGTTGATTCTCTTTTATACGATTCTTAAATACAATGTTAAGTGGATCGATACTCGCGTCCTTTTGGGCTGCAAACTTCATGAAGTCCATAAAGTTAGGGCATTCAAAATTCTTGAGGAAGCTGACACAGTTTGAGTTTGTATTATCTGTGTCAGTTCTGGGCGAGGGATCCGTTTGGGTCGGAGCTTCAATTCTAGAAGAAGCAGAAACCAGTTGGGTGCCACTAATGCTACCTGTCCTGTGAAAGATCATAGCTTGTGCAGGACCTTCATCAGAAGATTCACCGGAGGGAATAGATAAATCTTCTGCCAGTTGTTCCAATCTATGGTCATCGCATCTGTGGCATAGGCTAGAGGGTCTAGGTTGGGTGCCACATAACATGGCAGCTTGTGGTTGGCTTCTGTGGCGAATAGGTCTACTTGAAGGTCCGGGATTTGTTTGCAAATCCACCGGAATGAATTCTTGTCCAGAGACCACTCCGATTCTAGCGGAGTTGTCCTGGAAAGTGTGTCTGCAAACACATTCTTGACTCCTGCCAGGTGAGGTGATGACAGGTGCCAATGATTTTTCGCCGCTAAAGAAAATATTGCAATCAGCACGTGATTTAGTTTGCTTGACCAGGAACCCCCTCTGTTTATGCAGTGTACCACCACTAGACTGTCCGAGACTATTCTCACATGACTGTTCCTGGCCGGAGTTAGTCGTTTTAGGTTCAGGAAAACTGCCATAGCTTCTAGCACATTGATGTGGAACTGGCGGAACGTATCCGACCATGTCCCCTGAACCTTCTTGTATTGTGAATATCCCCCCCCCAGCCACTCAGTGACGCGTCTGTATGAATTGTCAAAGACGGCGGAGGGAATTGCAGTGGTACTGCCTTGGTCAGATTCTATTCTTGTGATTCATCGATGGGCGAAGCCTCTTTGTTAGAATAGGTGGAATTACTGAAATTTTGTCTCTGAGATTGATGTTGGCTCTCTTCCTCCAGACTCGATTGATATCCTTCAATCTGGCTTTTAGTAGGATGTCTGTTATTTGGTAGCCGCTGCTATCTGCTTGGCTTTCCTGGGTGGAAGAGATAGCTTGTGCTTTATTAGGTCCCATTGGATTCCCAACCATTGAAAGTGGGAAGCCGGGTCCAGCCGAGATTTTTCCTAGTTTATCTGGAAGCGCAGAAACTCCAAGAGTTCTATTACTTTGGCTGTCGATTTGCGGCATTCCTCGACACTGGCTGCCCAAATGAGCCTGTCGTCTAGGTAGGCTACTAACATAATCCCTTTGGTTCTTAGTTCGTTGATTATCATCTCTCCTAGCTTGGTGAATACCCTGGGCACAATGTTGAGCCCGAACGGCATGACTGAATGAGTAAGCCTTGTTTCCTAGCCTGAAGCCTAGGTACGGAGAGAAGTTCCTTGCTATCGGGACATGACAGTAAGCGTCTGTAAGATCTACAGAGGTGGTGACGGCCCCACGGGGAAGTAAGGTCCGCACCTGCGAGACCGTCAGCATGCGGAACTTGTCACAAAGAATGTATGAATTGAGCCTTGACAAGTCTAGAATCACTCTTCTTTTGTCCGAGTCCTTCTTTGGGACACTGAACAGATGTCCTTGAAATTTTAGTCCCCTCACTCTTTTTATGGCTTTCTTTTGTAGGAGATCCTTGGTATATTCTACCAGGTCCGCTATTGGGATCTGAAAGAAGTTTATTGGTGGTGGGGGCCCTTTCTTCCACTTCCATCCCAGGCCCTTGGAGACTATACTGTGGGCCCATGAACTGAAGGTCCAATGGTCCCAAAAGAGATATAATCTCCCTCCTACCTGCGGGCTCTCACTGGTTGGTTGCAGGTTTGTACCCTCTGCCTCCTCGGAAACCTCTAACCCTTGAGCCACCTCGTAGTCGGGAGCCACCTCTGGCCCTGCTACTACCCGCATGCCTGTTGTAGCTGCGAAATGATTCTCTAGCTTCATAGGCGGGGTTAAAGGCTGGGGAGGTTATGATGGCTGTGGAGGTTGAGGGTTGCTGGGCCGGCGGAGTTTGTAGCAGAACAAACTGCTGTTGGGGCTGAGCCTTTGATGTCGAGGGCTTACCAACTTGTGACACTGGAACCGCCTGGACAATTGTCTGTGGTCGAGAGGGCTTGTATGGATTGTATCTCCTTGGCCTCTTCTTAGTTCTAGTTTGATGTCCGGGTGCCTCAAACTTCCAATTGAAGGGAAGTCCCCACCGGACCCGGAGGCTCTGGTTGGCCCTGGAAGCTTCTCGAGAGAGGTTGTCCACTTCTGCTTGAGGGAACAAGTTCTCTCCCCAGATTGATGCCTTTATTAATCTGTTAGGCTCATGCCTTATGGAAGCCTCCGCCAGGACGTATTTTCTGCAAGTTCGCCTTGCCATTCCAAAGTCATAAAGGTCTGACTGGAAAGTCTGTAGTAGACTTTTTGTCAAGACCTGGAATACCTGTTTGTCCCGGTATGTAGTGGCAAGCAATTCTGCCGAAGTGATGGAACTGATAGACCTTGCTAGTCTCGTTCTTGCCTCATACTCTGCTTTAATCAAATTCTCCGGAATCTTAGGCAGCTTCTCGGAGAACAAGGTAGAGGCACAATCTGGGTCCAGTTTACCTGCTGTAAACGTGGCCGGAGCTTCATTCCAAAACTCCCTACTTGCGGGAAAGAGAAGAGAGGTAGCCTCTGTCTCTTTCAGTGCCGGGAGGGGTTTGTCCTCTGCTATAGCTTGCAGAGTTAGTTCTGCTACCTTGTCAGTGCAGGGCAACGGAACCTGATCCAGGGTCACAAACATGGTAAATGCACCCTTGTGAGGCATCAACCTGGTGTTAACGCAGTCCCATTCGGTGAGGGTGCGCGCCCAAACAGCTTGGGCTTGGTCCCTCGGGAAGATCACTGTCTCCTTTGGGACCTTCTCCACTCTGACTAGCGCATGCTCCGCTAGTCTGACAAACCCGGGGAAGGGAAACTGGAGACCTTTCGGGAAGAGCTCAAAGTCTTCCAGTGCCCGGGTCCCGCACCCTTCGATTGTTAGCTTTCCATCTGAGTATAGGGCATGCATAGCAAGCTGCCACAGATTGTTTTTATGGAAGGGGGAAAGCTTAGAGGCATCCGGCACCACCATCGCCAGCGCCAGAGATCCGGAGTGGAGAAATCCGGACATCATGTCCTCTAATGGTTTGATCCTCTCGGCCACCAAGTCTGATACTGTTTGACCGGAGACTTCAGATCCGGAGGCGAGTCGTAACGACTCAAACCTTTCATCTACTGCCTCCCAAACCTTCGACAATAGAAGGTTAGCGAGAAGCTCATGGTCGACGCCGGACTCCGTCACCTTGGATTTAGCGGACTTAGATCTCGACCCCTTGGGGGGGAGGGAATCCTTGGCTGCAGGCGACTTAGCAAAAGAAGTCGATGGCTGTGGGGCTGGAGACGACTCAGTCGCCGCTGACGAAGTTGGCTTTGATCCCTTGGGCAGGGATTTCGGTCTTACAGATTTTACCTTGGGATGGACCGACCGTGAACCATCCCAAGTAGGGGCAGGCTTAGAGAAGCCCCGGAAAGAAGAGGAAGAAGAAGGAGTAGGACTAAGGAGACTACCTGCCTCACTTACTTCCCCACTTACCTCCTCCTCAACGGCCATGGGCTCTGTATGGATATTGATGGCTGCTACATCTGCCATCAAGTCCTCCTGGTCCTCCGGAAGGGGTGCCGTCTCCGCCTGGATGGCGTCAATGATGGGTGCCGCCAGATGAGCTGGGACCAACGTCGAGGGTGACCCCTTAAACAGAAGGGAGCCCAGGCTGGCATCAAGGATGTAGGGATGCCCTGATGGCGCGTTCCTCCCATAGCCGGAGACCCAGCGCCTCAGGTCCGTCCTAGCGGTCTTGTCTCGGCCATCTCTTGGAGAGGAAAAGGAAATTAACCTTCCAGACATAGGAAACCATTTTTGTAAACAATTTTCTATATGGTTTATCACAATTTTCATAATGAAAATGTAGCCAAGATATTTAGCCGCTCATCTACGAGAAGAGTCACCATCTCATCGCAAACGGTGCATGCCTTCGGGTGCCAGACCATGTAGGTGGGTTGTCCCTCTTCGCCGTCGAATGGCACCGAGCAGTTGGCATGAGAATGGCACACCTCATGCCCCTAAGTCTCGCCGAGGGAGGCGGAGCACCCCGTCGACTGGCAGCCTACCTTCTGTAATTTGAATTATTAATGAGTATCAGCCTCAAGGAAGGGCGGAGCGAACTCTGGTGAGGGCAGGCAACTTAAACTAGATAATGGTTCAAGCCTTACTCACTAACAAATTCAATTCACTGAATATATAAAATAATATCTTTAGATATAACTGCCTGCTCCCGATCCCGTTCCTGGGGCTCAATGTAAGTCTATACTTGGGATCTGATATCCACCGGACCTGGGAAGAGGAAGAACCTCGACTCTATATGGTTGGCCAGACCAGAAGGCTACGTATTAACGTAGATGCCTACATGATCTCCCAAGATTGAGAACTGAGCTATGGCAAGTTTATTGCAACACTGGTGGCGGATGTGAGGGTGAGTCATGTCCGTCGGTACCCATAAGGGTCCGGAGATGTCCACTGTACAGTCCCCCAAGCTTAGCCCACTCGAAGTCTCGTTTCTCCTTGTCCTAAACACTGCCTGCAGAACGGACCGAGGTGGCGGATCAGGGAAAGGTAATTCCGTATCTGAAGTTGCCTACCTCTATCGAGGGGGAGAGGGGAGTAAGACTCCTATCCCAATTCCGTGGCTAGGGGCAGACCGGAGAAAGAGACCACAGAGCGGCGGAGCTATATATGTACAACCCGTAGCCATGTCCGTCAGCCGGCATGGTTCCGGGGGACTATATGCTCGGAGACATAAAATTACATCTAGTACCCATGTCCCCACCCCCACACTCGCCCCCTCCCTTCCCACTTAAATGAAACTCAAGCGGCCGTTCCTCACTAAGAGTACTAATGCCGTGAGTCATAAAGGTCTGGCTGAGCCGAGCCTGGAAGTGGGTGGGGGGGAAGGGGGGTTGGTATGAGGGGTGGTCGGTCGTGATCGCCTGGCCACCTACCCGATCAGAGATGGCCACCTATTAGCGGTTGTGTGGACTACTACCGCAGGGGTGGTAGTGCGACTGGGCCTGTGGCCCGTCATGGTTGGTACAGCAACCGGTTGGCGTGGCTCTCGATCGGGAGGCATAGCCTACTACTAAAGGTTATACCGAAGGAGGCTAGGCCAAGACGAACACTAACCAGACTTTTTACAATACAGTGATACAGCATTGTCTAATGACAATAAAATCAATAAGTATAATTGATAATGAGGCACTGGAAGAGTTGCAAGGGGGGTTTTATGGTTAGGGAGAATACCCGATATGGATCTAGCTTGACCGTCCGAGATCGCTACAGACTCGGACCGTTAGGCCAAATTTCCTCTACAACATCACTATGTGGACAGTAGCCCTCAACCAAACCTAATAAACTCGAATTTTTTCGATTCAGATTGGTCGGAAGGATAGGTCCAATAATATGAATAGAGAGAGAGGGGCTCTCTATCATTGATATCCTCCCCTGAAGCACTTTAGCACCATCAGGGGAAGAGGCATAAAGGGTACCGGTTAGGGACAGTTAACCTACCTTATAAGTCTACTTAGGCTTGACTGGGGGGGGGCAACTCTCCCACCTCTTCAGTGAAATTAATTCTACTGTCATATTTACATCTATTTGGTTCGTAAGAAATTAATTCATGCAAAATCACGTTGGGAAGAGAGAAAGAAATTCTAACTCTCTCGTCCCTACCTCACGATAAACTGCTAATAGCCTATCAAATACATGTGGTATACTAATATTATATCGAGATAGGCACGAACGCGCTCTTGAGCTGGGGAGGGGGGGGGGGGTAATATATTTTAAACAACCTTTGTCTAACCTCAGACTTACCCCAGGGTATGTCATGAGCGCGTTCGGCACCTCTACAAACCAATAATTCTAATAATAACATTTGAACACATAAAATAGGTACATTTAATGCACAAAATCTTTTGATTTATGCTAATCTAGACGAAATACGTGTACCAAAATTCCATGCATTCTGATGCTGATGCTCATGAAATGGCGGGCACGCCGATGGCCCTGCAATACCTTTCTACAGGGCCGAAGGCTAATTTGGGAAGCCCCGCAACTGTACAAGTTACAAAAATACAAATTGGGGTACTCAACTTCGATGAAGGAGGAAGATCAGAAGATGCCATCTCGAATTAATTACCGATAAATCACCAAACATGAGAGCAAGAAAAACAGTGTGGAATTAGTTCTTTGTCTAAAACAGGAATGAAGATGGCGCTCGGGTCGGGTAGAAGTAGCGGGAGCGAGGGAGAAGGAGTGACCTTTGCAACAGCTCTCTCCATGAGAGGGATTTTGGAAAGGAATCCTCTAATTGGCAGGGGACCTGTGAATAGTGGCTTCCACTCGCCTTGTACTTTATACCCGACACCCTTAGGGTGCTCGTGCGAGGGTAGTAACCTCAGCATACCATGCTAGCTTTTTTCTCTTGTATATTTAGAATCTATTTATACTAGAAAAGTGAGCTACAGGAACTTTTCACCGGCGAACATAGGTCAAACCCAGAAATGGCACATATAAATTAAGTGCTACTGCTCTTATATTTAAGTAGATTTTTTCTTCATTAACAGATAGTGTTTTAAATGGATTAATCTATTAGTACTATTAGTATATCATTATACTTATACATTATACTGTATTGTATTATAAATAATTTTTGTTTATTTCATTTACTGACTTAATGTACACAGCAAATGTAATGTAACAATAAGCCTATTTTAAAAATTTTCTAGTTTTTATTTTAGCCTTACTTAGTGTATTAAATTATTTTTGTTTATGGTATTACATTGTCAGAAATTATCCATTAAAAACCATTTGGTAATGCAAAATCATATTGGATTAGGCTAAAATATGTGCTGAAAGATAATGGATTAGCGGCGCACCCGATATGGGGGATGTTGAAGGGGAATAATCTAAATGGCAAGAGACCTGTGTTAGTGGCATCCACACACCCTGAACTTTATACACGACGCCCTTAGGGTGCTCGCTCGAGGGTATTAACCTCTGCATACTAATGCTAACTTTTCTCTGGTATATTTAGAAAGTATTTATATCAGAAAAGAGGCTAGAAGGACCTTTTCACCGGGCGACACAGGTCTCTCCCCAGAAATAGATTTTTCCTTCGTCAAAATCCCTTTATTGCATTTCCAAGTCTGGTATCTGAAGTAAAGTACGTATAATGCTTCAGAATTTTTTAACTACTTAAAAGTCTATATAATGCTTCAGAATTTTTGAACTATTTCAAAGTCTACTGGTTTACCAGATTTCGTAAGCAGAGCACTAAATTTTAAAGCATTTCAATAACAGCCAAACAAAACTCACTATTTCTAGACAAATTAAATTTTGCTAGCACTACCAAATCTTAAGTAGTCCATTAACCCTTTTGTTTTTCCCACACATTTTCTGAAGTTACTGCAGATGCATTTGCAGTAATTAGAATTATTTTCCCCATTCTTTTTGTTTTGCATTCTGGCTTTAAGTGACTTCTCTACCATAGAATATTGCAAAATTCTGTTTTTTGTAATTTTTGAAGGCTTATTTTGCAAGAGAGGTGGTTTTTTTTGTTTTGTTTGGTAAGGGTTCTATCTTTACTAATGAACATTAGCACAGTATATTTTAACACAAGTATGTGTCATAAATAAAGAAAGGGTTGTTGTACTAAAGTATATCAAAGGCTGGGATGTACATTAAACAATACATCTTCTGAGTTAATATTTAGAATTTTGTCTATAACAGTACAGCAGTTTATTATACAACAGAATGACTTAGTTCTAATGAATACTTACAGGATTAGTTAGAACTATCTTGCTATCTTTGGTCTTGAGCACTATGCAGTTTTCTCCCTTAATTTGAACAAAATCAGAAGAAACATCATCTAGCTGGTCCATGAATATAAGCTCAGGTTTTCCCGAACTGGACTCAGAATGAAGTTCAACACGATTTGGATACAGCTTAGCATACCGAGTTTGCCATGCAGATGTGAAGGGTCCACCCAATTTCTTTATGTAACCATGGATAATACAGTCTGATTCTGTAAAAATGAAATAATGCAAACATATGAAGTAATGATAATAAACTGTATGATTTAAAAAATTTTGATGGTAACTCCAAACAAATTTTGTTCTCTTTGACCACTGATTTACAACACCTTGAATATCAATAAAAAGCTCAAATTTTCTTAGCATTTACATATACTATTGATTTTCCTATTATGGCAGTTGATACTAATACTACACTTTACAACCTAGATTTGTGTACCTACTAAGGGATTCAGAGCCGATGAAACAGTTTTTTGCAGCACATTTTTATCAAAGAATTGGATGAAGGTGAAAGTTGGCAAGTGTATATTTTATAACCGTACCTAATTTTTGCAAGTATACTAATATTACCTAAGTTTGATTGTTTTGATATTTATAGAGCAAAATGAAGTTGCTGATGCAGGAACCGAGAAAATCACAGAAAAGGACCCAATAACCATTCATGATGTAAATATAATATGATGTCATGAGGCTCCACCCATCCACCAGGTAGGCAGTAAGTCACTTAACACAGTCTATGCTTCCAAAAATTCAATACTGGCCAGCAGGATATGGAATTGTCGCCATGGTTGCAAGACTGCATTTGTGCTATTGGCTTGCCACTGTATACAAGCGAGAAGGCTCAAGGCAAGATTTACTATAGTGTGAAGGCTCAAGGCAAGATTTACTATAGTGTGAATAGGTATGTAATTATTTCTATAATGGGTAATAGCTACTTGGCAACACTCATCTCTTGCTGCACCAAGTATAAGACTATAGTGTCAAAACCTTAGGTTAAACAGAACTAATTGTCTTTTTGTATTCCCATCCTGAATAGTTGTATTCCCATCCTGAATAGATGTAGATATAACAAATGAGCTATAGACTGATTCAGTATGTGGATGAATTACATACATTGAATTTGTAAATATGAATAACAAGAAAATGGAAGAATTCCAAGTTAACAGCTTAGTCCCAACAATATCTGCTTACTTCCCCCCTAGATCCCCCATGAAGGCGAAGCTTTTTCTGCCTCCTTATTGCATCAGTGGTGAATTGCCAACAATATCTGCTCAATTCCCTCCCAGATCCCCCATGTAGGTGAAGCTTTGTCTACCTCTTTATTGCATCAGTGGTGAATTGCCATAATGAGCAGGTACCTCTAAGATATGTCATTGCCTACATAATTACCCTAAGTGGGAAGCAATCCCAGCCAATTGGGTAGACCTTGTCTCTCTTGGTCTTTGTCCTAACAACTGCTGTGGAAGCTGTGATGAAACCTCCACAAAAATAATAATAATAATAATGTTCTAATGGGTCCACAATAATACAAAGTGTTAAGAGTCCGTGTATAATTTTTAAGACTTTACAAAAAGCTTTCGAACCCCGGGAAGGGTTCGAAAGCTGTTTGTATAGTCTTGAAAATTATACACGGACTCTTAACACGTATTACAAGTCCGCGTATAAGGGTTCGAAAGCTTTTTGTAGTCTTAAAAATTATACACAGACTCTTAACACGTATTAAGAGTCCGTGTATAATTTTTAAGACTACAAAAAGCTTTCGAACCCTTCCCTGGGTTCATCTTCAGTACATTGGACTGAAGATGAACCCAGGGAAGGGTTCGGAAGCTTTTTGTAAAGTCTTGAAAATTATACACGGGCTCTTAACACATATTAAGAGTCCGTGACTCTTAACACGTATTAAGAAATTATACACGGACTCTTAACACTTTGTATTATTGTGGACCCTTTAGAACATTCTGTATACTCTCGTGATAGAGAGTTTTTCCCTAATAATAATAATAATAATAATAATTAATAATAATAATAATAATAATAATAATAATAATAATAATAATAATAATGTGGCGCCGTGGAGGAGTGGGTTAGGTCGTCAATAGACTTAAGTCAAGTTAAGCAACATTGGGGCTGGTCAGTCGTTGGATGGGTGACCGCTCTCCTCGGCGTTGATTCCTTGGGAAAGGATCTTTACCATAATTTCCTCAGTCTACTCAGCTGTAAATGAGTACCTATCCCTGATGGGGTAGGGTCCAGCTATGGGTTAAATAGCAAAACTCAGCAATGATGGAAAGAAATGAAGGAATCAACGACGTAAATGGAACCTCTGGCAACAGAGGAGCTTCGTCTGGCAACCAGGTATTCAACCCAATTGAAGGGGAAGACGGTCAGGTACTTGGAGGTCGTCATCCAGCAACTGATCACTACAACGACAGTAATCAACAGCCTGAGATTGGAACTACAGAGGCAAAAAGGAAGAAATGGACAAGAGAAGAAAATAAGGAAATATGGAGATGCTACATCAGAAGCAACCCGACGGAGAGAGGATATAGAAGAAGATTGGTCAACATCTGGAATGAGAGGAATAACACCCCCCAAACAGAGCAGAGGCTGGCAGACCAAGTAAGGAACATAAAGAAAAAGAACTGGCTCTCCCCAACAGAAAGAGAAGAACTGGAAAGGGAAATTTCACACGACAACGAATTACACGAAGCCGAACTGAGAGACGATGCCACAGAAAACGACAGGGAGGATGAGGTATCAAACAACGACACACGAAGAAACACCGACGAAGTAACAGAGAGGACGGAATGGGTAGAAAAGATTAGACAATGGATGGAGCCAGATACAGAGAGAATAAAGATCCCCTCTATGAAAGCCTACAACACCAAAAAATTAAGGGAGAAAACAAGTGAGGTCAATGAAATAATGGGCATAATACACACCACCAGTATCACAGAAACAAATAACTTGACATATGCAGGAGCAAGATTAGTAGCAGAACTGATGGGGATTCGAACACCAACACCACCAGCACAACCAACCCAACAGAAACCAAAACAGCAACCTCCTTGGAAAAGGCGCCTGGAAAAGCAAATCATGGTGATGAGATCTGACTTGAGTAAACTGAAAGAGATGGCAGAAAAAGGCTAAGAAGCAAGAAAACAAGGGAGGAACTCAACGAGAAATACAAAGTACAAGAGCGGGGACTAAACAACACAATAGAAGATGTAAAACAGAGGCTTAAGGCCAAAGCACATAAGATCCAACGGTACATGAACAGGAATAAGGGATACCAACAGAACAAACTATTCGGAACCAACCAGAAAAGACTATACAGCCAACTAAGAGGGGAAGACAACCACCCAGAAATTCCTGAAGCCGAACCAAGTAAGAGACTCTGGGAAAACATATGGAGCAATCCGGTATCACACAACAAACATGCAACATGGCTCCAGGAAGTCAAGGAAGAAGAAACAGGGAGAATAAAACAAAGATTCACAGAGATCACGACAGACACAGTCAGACACCAACTAAAGAAAATGCCAAACTGGAAAGCCCGAGGTCCCGATGAAGTCCATGGATACTGGCTCAAAAACTTCAAGGCCATACACCCACGAATAGCAGAACAACTCCAGCATTGTATCTCAAATCACCAAGCACCCAAATGGATGACCACAGGAAGAACATCCTTAGTACAAAAAGACAAGAGTAAGGGAAATATAGCCAGTAACTACAGGCCTATCACCTGCCTACCAATAATGTGGAAGTTACTAACAGGTATCATCAGTGAAAGGCTATACAACTACCTAGAGGAGACAAACACCATCCCCCACCAACAGAAAGGCTGCAGAAGGAAGTGTAGGGGCACAAAAGACCAGCTCCTGATAGACAAAATGGTAATGAAGAACAGTAACAGTAGGAGAAGGAAAACCAACCTAAGCATGGCATGGATAGACTATAAGAAAGCCTTCGACATGATACCACACACATGGCTAATAGAATGCCTGAAAATATATGGGGCAGAGGAGGAAAACACCATCAGCTTCCTCAAAAATACAATGCACAACTGGAATACATACTTACAAGCTCTGGAATAAGACTAGCAGAGGTTAATATCAGGAGAGGGATCTTCCAGGGCGACTCACTGTCCCCACTACTCTTCGTAGTAGCCATGATTCCCATAACAAAAGTACTACAGAAGATGGATGCCGGGTACCAACTCAAGAAAAGAGGCAACAGAATCAACCATCTGATGTTCATGGACGACATCAAGCTGTATGGTAAGAGCATCAGGGAAATAGATACCCTAATCCAGACTGTAAGGATTGTATCTGGGGACATCAGGATGGAGTTTGGAATAGAAAAATGCGCCTTAGTCAACATACAAAAAGGCAAAGTAACGAGAACTGAAGGGATAAAGCTACCAGATGGGAGCAACATCAAACACATAGATGAGACAGGATACAAATACCTGGGAATAATGGAAGGAGGGGATATAAAACACCAAGAGATGAAGGACACGATCAGGAAAGAATATATGCAGAGACTCAAAGCGATACTCAAGTCAAAACTCAACGCTGGAAATATGATAAAAGCCAAAAACACATGGGCAGTGCCAGTAATCAGATACAGCGCAGGAATAGTGGAATGGACGAAGGCAGAACTCCGCAGCATAGATCAGAAAACCAGGAAACATATGACAATACACAAAGCACTACACCCAAGAGCAAATACGGACAGACTATACATAACATGAAAGGAAGGAGGGAGAGGACTACTAAGTATAGAGGACTGCGTCAACATCGAAAACAGAGCACTGGGCCAATATCTGAAAACCAGTGAAGACGAGTGGCTAAAGAGTGCATGGGAAGAAGGACTAATAAAAGTAGACGAAGACCCAGAAATATACAGAGACAGGAGAAAGACAGACAGAACAGAGGACTGGCACAACAAACCAATGCACGGACAATATATGAGACAGACTAAAGAACTAGCCAGCGATGACAATTGGCAATGGCTACAGAGGGGAGAGCTAAAGAAGGAAACTGAAGGAATGATAACAGCGGCACAAGATCAGGCCCTAAGAACCAGATATGTTCAAAGAACGATAGACGGAAATAACATCTCTCCCATATGTAGGAAGTGCAATACGAAAAATGAAACCATAACCCACA
This sequence comes from Macrobrachium nipponense, assembly GCF_015104395.2. NCBI lineage: Eukaryota > Metazoa > Arthropoda > Malacostraca > Decapoda > Palaemonidae > Macrobrachium > Macrobrachium nipponense. The sequence goes on along the minus strand of NC_087202.1, from coordinate 44,469,558 downwards.
TAGCAAGTGAATGCCTGGCACTTGCACAGAACCAGTACAAAAAGAGGCATGATTCAGTGGCAAAAGCCCTCCACTGGAGCCTGTGCAATAAACATCAGCTACCTTGCAGTAATAAGTGGTACGAGCACCAACCTGAAGGAGTGATAGAAAACGATCAGGCAAAGATCCTCTGGGACTATGGTATCAGAACGGATAGGGTGATACGTGCAAACAGACCAGACGTGACTTTGATTGACAAAGTCAAGAAGAAAGTATCACTCATTGATGTCGCAATACCATGGGACACCAGAGTTGAAGAGAAAGAGAGGGAAAAAATGGATAAGTATCAAGATCTGAAAATAGAAATAAGAAGGATATGGGATATGCCAGTGGAAATCGTACCCATAATCATAGGAGCACTAGGCACGATCCCAAGATCCCTGAAAAGGAATCTAGAAAAACTAGAGGCTGAAGTAGCTCCAGGACTCATGCACAAGAGTGTGATCCTAGAAACGGCACACATAGTAAGGAGAGTGATGGACTCCTAAGGAGGCAGGATGCAACCCGGAACCCCACACTATAAATACCACCCAGTCGAATTGGAGGACTGTGATAGAGCAAAAAAAAAAATAAATAATAATAATAATAATAAATATGTTTTATTAAAGATCATTGCTGCATCAGTTGCAATGATTTTGTAGAGGTTCTTCTATATTTTTCTAATTATGGTTTTTTCATTGTTGCTTAAACTGGTGAGCAACGCACCAAAGGTTGGCATGTCAAAAGTAAGTAATTATAAACTTTAATTTTTATTCCAATGTCTGGGGCATTAGTAAAACTTTCAGGGTATAACCCATTGAGTTTTTTATGCATATTGCTAATTTTGTCAATTTTTACTTTTGGCTATTTCTGGTAAAGTTTAATTAACACCCAAGGCATTGGAATAAAAACAGGTTTTGACATAAGAAAAACCTATTTTTGGTAGTCGCTGTTGCATCCTCAAAGAAGTTACCCTCCATGGTATGTGCCAACACCCCATGGTGACTAGACTAATATCAAAGATATATCTTTTAGCCTAGTCTTGTAGCCGGGTATTATGCCATAATGATAAACACTATGACACGTGATAGAGTATAATGGACTCAGAGACAAGAAGACACTTTGTCTTAGCTTCAGCAAAGCTATACCCAGTTTCCCACATCAAGACTGCAGAAGAAGTAACTATTGTGCATGCACATTGGCCCTCTTGTTTTATGATCAGGCCAGTTAAAAGACCAAAAACCATTACTCTCTTGGTCAACGCAGGATGAACCTTTACCAAAATCCCGTCTTTTCGTCAGAGAAGTGATAGGGTTATGAAGACTCAACAGTGATTACCAAAAATAGGTTTTTCTTATGTCAAAACTTGTTTTTTTATTGCACAGTCACTCTTTCATCCTCAAATGAGTATCACAAAGAAATTGACGGGTGACAAAAAAACTTAAGCTCCCAAAATTTCCATCCCAACAATCTCAAAATTAAAACTAAATCATCTCCGGTCCAAAGTCAAGCCACTAGTTTCAGTAAAAAAGAACGCAAAACTAAGCAAGAAGATATGATTTTAGTGTAAAGTTCTATAGTGACTTACCTAAGCATACTGGGTATGGTCGCGGTTATTCTTGCTAGGATGTAGGAAAATTAGACCTCCTGGGATGTTTGCCGTGACGTCTAGTAAACCTTAAGTGCTTGAACTGGACATAATGTTCTGTCTGCTAAATGAGTTTTCTTATATGAATAGGAATTTCCTTCTTAAATGGTTCTCATTCTTGGCCAGGAATGATGGACCAGGGGACAACAGTAATTGATTATCAGCAGTTTGTGTGATATATCGTTCCCATCTAAGAGAGCCGAATTCATTAATACTAGCTCCTGATGCTAATGCTACCAGGAAGATCACTTTGAAGCATGCGAGTTGCGGTTGGTTATGTTAGGTCTGCTGCATTGAAGGGTACATAAAAGTTTAAGTACCTTATTCAGGTACCATGTACTAATTGGAAGTCTTTCGGGAGTGGGTCTTTGTAGAGAAAAGACTGCAGAAGGGAAGTGACAACTTCTATGCTGGTATAAATCCCAAATCCATAAAGCAAGAGTTCCGTTAACACTGCCTTGCATGCCATAATTGCTGTAACTGAAAGATGATTGTCTTCAAAGAGGTATATAAAGGTATATAAAATTTTTTAGAAGTGTTTCTATAGAAATCTCGACTGGACTCTCAGTATGGATTTAATCAAACCATATTTTCCATACAGACTGGTATTGCCGGATAGATGATGTCCGTAGTTTTTGCACTAGGTACCTAGCAATATTGTGGGAGTAGTTTTCACGGAAGATTATATTTAAAAAATCCATACATGAAGGTCTTGGCTTAGAAAGGAGGATGCGTAAATGACTTTCCCTCCTACTTTTTGCGATAGTACAGTGGATGTTAATGGAATTTATCTCTGCCTGTTGTTGAAGTAATAGGAACCAATGCCTGTTTAGCCAATTAGTTCAAAACCTTCGAAATCTGGGACAATGGAGGAAAAAGATATACCATCTTCAAGTTCTTCCATCCTTGAAGGAAAGCATCTCTTGCTATTACTAGACTGCCCAAATTTGGGGACACATATACTGGGAGTTTGTGATTATTATATGTGGCAAACAGGTCCACTGCTGGTTGTGGAAGTAGGTTATTTATTGTTTGAAAAGAGTGGTTGTCCAATGTCCTCTCTGTTGAGGCTGTCATTTTCCTTGACAAAGTCTGCTATTACACTGAGAGACCCTGCAAGGTGAACTGCAGACAAGTGCCACTTCTTTACCTGTGTAATCCAAAGGATGCTAACATTGACATCCTGAGACGAGGTGAGCGCGATCCCAATTTCTTGATGCAGGTCATTCCAGTTGTGTTGACTAGAACCAACAGGATGTGTGTGTCTTCCAGGGTTTTGAGTTTCTTGAGAGACAAAAAGACAGCCATCAGCTCTAGGAAATTGATATGACAATTCTTTAGTGTAGCTGACCACCTCCCAGCCACCTGACGATCCTCCCAATGTCCTCCCCAACCTGTCAACGAGGGCATGTGTGTGTATTGTCACTTTTACAGATGGAGGAGTCAGGGTGACCTGTTTTGCCAGATTCCTTCCAGGTCTATGGCTGAAGTATCTCTCCAACTTTCTGATTCATTTTGTGAGATTTGTCTTGCATCTTTTTTCTTGCATGTGATAGTCAAAATTTGTTTACATATTTCAGTTGCAATCTAAGTATTGGATCTGTTACTGATGCAAACTGTAGCAGACCCATCATACATTTTAACTGCCGTCTGGAAACAATGGGCTGCGTTAGGAACCTTTTGAGGTTTTTCCTTATCCTGTTCTGTGTTTTGAGGGGAGGTACAAAAGGCCATGAACAGTTTCCAAACACATTCCCAGCCACTGAAACTGTCTGCTGGGTGTGATGCAGGTTTTTTCCAATTTTGACTGGAGTCTGTTGACCAGTGTTCTTAGGTTTTTCAAGCACTTTTTTTCTTGTGCCCCCCCAAATTAACCGGTCATCTAAACAAGCTATTAGATGTACTCCTTCTTTCCTGAGTTCTCAGACAACTACTGTGACCTATTTTGTAATGATCCTTGGGGCAATCTTTAGCCCAAAAGGCATGACTTTGAACCTGTATGTATTTTTTTCCCTACATGGAACACTAGGAAGGGGCGAAAGGGAACGGCAATAGGGACATGCCAGTATGCATCTTTCAGATCAATAGAAACTGTCCAGGTCCCTTTTAGAAAGACTGAACGTACATGGGCAGCGGCAGTCATTCAAAACTTTTGGCAAACAATGTTGATAGGTTGATGTTGATAGGTTGAGGATCACTCTTTGTTTGGAGGAATCCATTTTAGGAACAGTGAAGAGACGTGCTTGGTGACAGGACCTTCTGCATGTAAACTTCCAGAGAGGGGTCTGGTTTTTGAAAGAACCCTTTCAAATGTGGGAGGGATGAGAACATTTTCACCCCAGCTCATTGAGAATAATCCTGTGTCCTCAAGGAGACTTCCATTTCTTGTGATATCTTTGAAGCCGACACCGACCAGAAAATTCCTATTGGTATCCCCCCTCTTCCTCTACCTTTGTCCTTGATGGACATTCCAGGGGTTGCTTTTCCTTTTCCTTTATCCTTGATGGACATTCCAGGGGTTGCTTTTCCTTTTCCTTTATAAGATGGATTTTGGACCTTGTGAAAAGGATGTACCTTCTGCTGAGTAGTTTGCCCCTGTTGAGAAAGTTGCCCCTTCTGACCACCTACCTGCTTATGAGGAGAACTATTGGAGGTGACTGAAGGCTAGTAAGGGGAAATTTCTGGCTTTTTGTTTCCTGAAATATTTTCCCAGAGGGGCATACACAGTACAATTTTGCTGATGTCCTGCTCTTTGACTTGAGTCACAATAGAATCCTCAAACAGATCCCAACAGAAAGCATTAGACTAATAAATCAGTCACATCTTCCAATACCTCAATTTGCACTTTTATGCATCAGTCTAAAAAGTCATAGAGTGCTTTCCATAATGTTCTCATAAGGCTTTTAGCCACAGCAGCAAAAATTGCCCTGGAAGCCTTTTTGTGGCAACTTCTACCAAGGAGGAAATGGTTAAGATACTAAGGAGGTGGGTCCTAGCACAAAACTCTGATGCTGACGTCTCATCTGATATCCTTCTCATCAGGGTACTAAATTGCTGAGTTGCAATATCTAGGGGGAGCTTTTTCCTATCAAAAGGGAGTTGAAGCGTTGCCCATTCTTTGGTGGAGTTTTTTGAAACTGGGATAACTGAAGCAAATAGTTTTAGTTCTGCCAATGGTTCCTGCTTTGTAGTTATTACATAATTCTGAGAGTGTGCCTTCACATGGTTTATTATTTTAAATGTGAAGGGGACAGAAGGCTGGTGGTACATGATGAGCAACCTGAGTTTTATTCATAATATAAGTATAGATTGATTGATGAGCAACCAGAGCTTTATTCATAATATAAGTATAGATCCATTTCCCGTTCACCTGGTAAAGAGTGTCATCTACAGCTTTCAATGCTATATTCCCAGGTAAGAGAATAGTTTCCTTTTGAGGTTTCTCCATGTTGGCGTAGGTGGTATCAGGTGCCATTCTGTATTAGGAAATGCTGCCCTGTCTGTAAACTCAACATGTACAACTTCAATCATGGTCTTACTTTCATTGATGAGATACTTACCATTTGGAGAGAAAATGCACATTGAAGCATCTCGCCAAGGATTATCAGTATCAGAGTAGGATTTTGGAGTCTGTTATATTTTGATCGTAAGACACATAATCCGAACTGGCCACTTTGTTGGTTGCGGTTGGGATTGTACCCTTAGCTCTTGTTTGGGCATATTTGGTTTCCACTTGCCCTATTCTGTTGCAAGATGAATGGCGGTTACATTCTGATGTATTCATTACTGACTTGATTTCTTTAATTTCTTGTTCAAAATCATGCAGTATGTTCATTATCTGTTGCTGTTCATTGGTAAGGGCGTCATTGATTTACCTCATTATTTCCTTATGGAACTGATCAAATACAGCAAACTTTCCCCACTAATGGCCTGGCACCTTGATGTGGTGGTGGGGCTTGTGTGGTGCAAGGGTGAACTGGGCTACAGTAGCGGAGTAGTGCCCTACCCTGCCAGGTCTAACCATGCTACACAGGCCAGTACTGAGCATCCAGACTAAGCTCAGTCCACTTTTGAGCCTCCTCCTATTCTCAATCCTTAACTTCTTCCCCTGTCAGGAGTGACCATTAGTTGACAACCTTGGACCTACATTGGATTATGGCTCCGAATGCTCCTCTGATTTGATGGAGGGCGAAGAGGATTGACATGTCTCTCCACCTGTAGAATTTGAGTACCTGACGTGCCCGAGTGAGAGGAAAGTCTTATGTCAAACATGGCCCCCAGAGCTGGGTCAGATTTCGACAGACTGATGACGCCTCAAGCTCTAGGAGCCATGTGTATAACCAAGTTGTAGCCTCTAGGGTGGCCACTTAAAGTCGCATAACACATCCCTCCCTTGTTGGGCTCCGTTTTACTTAGGAATATGGTGGGCAGAGGATTACCTGGCTGAAATAATACAGTACTTATATCTATGGATGATATATTAACCCCCATTGTTGACCACCCTGGATCGGACTTGGAACTGGCTCAGGAAAGTGTAAATAAAGAAGTAAATGATGATTCCAGATCTATATCCATATTAAACATAATAACTACGAAACCATACTCAATGCCACAAAAGGAAATTCCTCCAGTAACAAATGAAAAAAGTGAAAATGTTAACAGTTTTCGAAAAAGACAACCTAAATACAGAGCATATCCTACATTGGTACACTTTGACACATTATTTGGATATGGCACTTGGCCAAGATACTTGGATTTTAAAACAGAAACCGAGCTGACCGCTGCTAAATTTGAGAATATTTTATTAGCTCAGTACCCGACCAAAGAAATGACATTTAGATCTATATTAGGAAAAGAATGGATAGTGGAAGTTACCATAAAACTTAAATCAGAAAATTACCAAATGCTTAATGATATGAACGGGATAAATGTCAAGGTCGAAAGACATGACAAATTGAACAGTATTCAGGGAACAGTAATGTTACCACCCAATAATGATTGTGATGGCCTACCAGATGAGACATTGTTATTGAACTCATTAAAAATTAGATATCCCAATATTGAAAACAAAAGTATATGAAATCCCAAATAAAAGACATCATGGAAAAAAATTGAGAATAGGTAAAATTAAATTTGAAGGGCAGACTCTTCCACCAAATATTAAAATAGAAGGCCAAAGAAGAGAGGTATTACCCCATGTACCAAAGCCTCTTCAATGCACAAACTGCTCTAAATATGGTCATACAAAAAACCAATGTAGAAATGAACCAGTTTGTGCATTCTGTAGTTCAGAAGACCATGAAAACACTTGGAACTGTGGAGTTCCAAAATGTAATTGTGGGCAAGACCATCATGCGAGATCAAAGATATGCCCATTCTACATATGTAATACTGAATTAAAACTACTAATAAGCAGGTCTGGCATGTCAGTTCCAGAAGGAAATCAAGAGGTTTATGGACCCTGCTAGAAATAAATCATATAGAGATGCTGTAGAAAAAGTAATGGCCAGGAAACATTTTATAATACTTCGAAAAACTAACAAAAAACAAACAACAAGGTCAACAAACAGAAATTAACAAAAAGTCTCTTGGAGAATCTAGCAATACAGTACTAATAAGCAACCCTTATGAAATACTAATAAAAGATGGAGAATTCCCATCTCTAGACTCTGGAAAGGAAGATCATGCTGACCAAACAATAAGAAAACGAGGTAGAGAAATAATTTCTCCACCAAAAACTCAAGTAAATACTAATGACATCAGGAAGAAGAAAATGCCAAAAATCAACTGGAAAACATCCCCTAATTTAGATAACATTGATGAAATAAGTCCTTCACCAGTCTTTCCAAGTAAAGTTAAAGTAATGAATTCTTCTCTAGTTTTTCAAAGTAAATTTGAAGAAATAAACCCTTCGCCAGTCTTCCCAAGGAAATTTAAAGACAAAATTCAATCAATCCAAGGAAGACAAAGCGATAATTGTGCATGTCAACAGTGTATCCAAGAAGGTGTAACACCTCAAACTGAATCTCACCATGAACGGTGTGGATGCCATACATGTTTTTTGCAAGATTGCAAAGAAACGAAACCTTTAAATAAAGAAAAATTGATAAACGTGATAAGGAATTTCTTAGCTAGAAAAGATGATATCTCAAGTCAGCTAGAATTACACACTAAAGATTGTATGTGTATTAGACACTTACAATACTATTGTGAGTGTAAAATAGCAGTATTACACAATTTCTTAGCCAAACAAGAAGAAATTAAATTCACTACTGAATCAGAAGATAACACAGAAATGTCAAAAAAAAACAAAAAAAAAATTAAAGCTAATTAGTGAATGATATATATATATATATATATATATATATATATATATTATATATATCTATATATACAGTGGACCCCCCGTACTCAAGTTCTCCGGATTCGCGGACTCACACATTCGCGGATTTCTCTCGGGAACGTTTCCCCGCATTATTAGCAGAAAATTCGCACATTTGCAGTATTTTTTATGAGAAATATCCATAAATTCCTGTTTTTTATCAATTTCATCATAAAATGCACTTTTTGCGATAAAACTATTAAAAAACCAAGTATAAAAATCTTTAGTGGGTTTTTCTTGAGTTTTAACTAACAAATTAGGCTGTTTTTAGCATTTTTATAGGGGTTCCAAACATTCGTGGGTTCTAATTATTCACGGGGGGGGGGTGGTCTGGTACTCATCCCTTGTGAATACGGGGAGACCACTGTATATATATATATATATATATATATATATATATATATATATATAAATAGATATATATATATATATATATATATATATATAGTATTATATATTATATCTATATATATATATACTATACTATATATATTATAAGGGTTTGACAAAGGAAAAATCTAATTCTGGGGGAAGACCTGTGTCGCCCGGTGAAAAGGATCCTGCTGCTCACTTTTCTAGTATAAATAGGTTCTAAATATACCAGAGAAAAAAGCTAGCATGGTATGCTGAGGTTACTACCCTCGAACGAGCACCCTAAGGGCGTCGGGTATAAAGTACAAGGCTAGTGGAAGCCACTATTCACAGGTCTTCTACCAATTAGAGGTTTCCTTTCCAAAATCCCTCTCATGGGGAGAGCCGTCGCAGCGACTACTCCCTCCCCCCTCGCTACTGCTACTACTACCCGACCCGAGCGCCATTTGCAATCCTGGATTTTAGACACCCTGGCTTGGATTGGTGTAAGGGTGGGGAACTTAATTAGAAGGGCTGGGTTCACTGGGCGATACAGGTCTTCCCCCGGAAACAGATTTTTCCTTCTTCAAAATCCCTTTTGTGGGTTAGACCTGTGTTCGCCGGTGAAAATTTACTAGAGAATGCCTATCCAAGCCTACTAGATGCTAAGTATTCTTATAAGGAAGGAGTTAATGAAACCTAAGGTTCATTTCAACTCAAATTTACTCACTTAATATTACACTAGGTCCATTTAAATTTAAACTTACTAACTTACTATGTACTTACACTAAGACTTAAACTAAGACTTAGAACTAGTAATAACATGAAGATATCATACAATTGACAGGATATTCAAGGCAATATCACATTCACAGGATATGTACAGCCCGGTCCATAAAACAATCAGGGACCAAATATTGTACGTACAAGCTTCGGTAGCAGGATGACGCCCAGGCCCTCCCAACCCAGAGGAGAGAGGTATAGTGGGCAGTACGAGCGAGGCAGGTAGGAAGGAGAGAGTATCAGGAAGGAGAAAGGGGTAAGGAGAAGAATGATAGGATTCATTATTCGGGGGAGATTATGCTCCCTGCAGCAATTGTTGGGAATTTAAGGGCTTCTAAATTCTTTAAATAGTGGCACTTAAAAACTACTGGGGGTTTCCAACCCGTATATCTCTTCAGGTCCTCAAAATTTATATTTTGAAAATAATTAATAAGAGGTAGCCATCGCCCGGATATCATGGACATGTGGGATTGAATCCAGGTTGGCTTGTTTAATAAAGTAGAGTATTTGTTGTCTAATACCTTTAAGAGAAATTGTGCCACCTTTTTCTCTAATGAAAAAAGGACCTGACGATGTTGCGGAGGTTCTGGCTAAGAAGGATCTAAGGGTAGTGACAGGGCACAATGATGTGTCCTGTGTCAAAGGGATGACTTTCCATGGAACCCATCTATTTTGTGGGTCCTCATTCTTAGCCAGGAAGCTTCGGTCTGGGGATAGTAGTACTTCCCCTGACGGGAGGAATTCTATGTGGTCTGGATTTCGTGAGAGAGCTGAGAGTTCAGATATTCTGGCACCTGAGGCCATAGCCGTTAAGAATAAAGTTTTTCTTAGGAGGGTTATACACAAGCATGATTCATTATTAGTGTCTGAAGCCAATTTAAGTACATCATTCAAGAACCAAGGGACCTTATGTGGGCGGTCAGTTGGTCTAAGGTGTGCACGTGCTCTCGGAATGGAGGAGAAGTATGCATCTGACAAGTTAATACTGAAGCCGACCTGAAAAATTTTCTTCTAAGCTGACTTGATTGTTGTAATAGTACTGGCGGCTAGGCCTTTCTCAAATAGAGTTCAAAAGAACAAAATTGCCAGATTCGTGGTCATTTTGTGGGCCCCTGATTCCTTCAGGAATTTGGCCAATTTTTTAACAGCCGAATCATACTGCCTGAGAGTTGAATCTCTTTTGTCTGATTCTATAAATACAATGTTACATGGATCGATACTCGCGTCCTTTTGGGCTGCAAACTTCATGATGTCCGTAAAGTTAGGGCTTTCAGAATTCTTGAGGAAGCTGACACAGTTTGTGTTTGTACTGTCTCTGTCAGTTCCGGGTGAGGGATCCGTTTGGGTCGGAGCTTCAATTCTAGAAGAAGCGGAAACCAGTTGCTTTTCGGCCAATTGGGTGCCACTAATGCTACTTGTCCTGTGAAAGATCGTAGCTTGTGAAAGATCGTAGCTTGTGCAAGACCTTCGTCAGAAGATTCACTGGAGGGAATAGATAAATCTTCTGCCAGTTGTTCCAATCTATGGTCATCGCATCTGTGGCATAGGCTAGAGGGTTGGGAGCCACATAGCATGGCAGCTTGTGGTTGGATTCTGTGGCGAATAAGTCTACTTGAAGGTCCGGGATGCCTCTAGTACGCTGATGTGAAACTGGCGGAATGTTGACGACCATGTTCCTTGAACCTTCTTGTACTGAGAGTAGCCCCCCCCCCCATCCGCTCAGAGAGGCGTCCGTGTGGACTATCAGAGACGGCGGGGGAAATTGTAGTGGCACTGATTTGGAAAGACTCCGGACTTCCGTCCATGGGTGGAGTCTTTTCCTTAGTATTGGCAGAATCAAGAGATTTTGTCTCTGAACTTGTTGTTGGCTCTTTTCCGCCATACCCGATTGATATCCTTCAGTTTGGCTTTCAACAGAACATCTGTTATTGAAGCAAACTGAAGTGAACCTAAGATTCTCTCTTGGGTACGACGAGAAGCCCATTTGTTCTTGAGGAATTGTCTCATAGCTTTCGCTATCTCTCTGCACTTCTTTGGCGGAAGAGATAGTTTGTGTGTGATTAGGTCCCATTGAATTCCCAACCATTGAAAGCGAGATGCCGGAATGAGACGGGACTTTTTCTTGTTTATCTGGAAACCCAGGTAGTCTAGGAATTTTATTACTTTGGCTCTTGCCTTGCGACATTCCTCGTCGTTGGTTGCCCAAATGAGCCAGTCGTCTAGGTAAGCTACTAACATCACCCCCTGAGCTCTTAGTTCCTGCACTACTCTCTCTCCTAATTTGGTGAATATTCTGGGCGCTATGTTGAGCCTGAATGGCATGACTTTGAACGAGTAAGCTTGTTTTCCTAGTTTGAAGCCTAGGTATGGAGAGAAGTTTCTTGCTATTGGTATATGATATTAAGCGTCTGTAAGATCGATAGAGGTGGTGACGACCCCAGAGGGAAGTGAGGTCTGCACCTGCAAGACGGTAGCATGCGGAACTTGTCGCATTGAATGTATGAGTTGAGTCGGGACAAGTCCAGAATCACTCTTCGTTTGTCCGAGTCCTTCTTCGGTACACTGAACAAACGTCCTTGAAATTTCAGGTGACTGACTTTCTTTATTGCCTTCTTTTGAAGAAGGTCTTTGGCATAGTCTAGAAGGTCTGTCATTGGAATCTGATGGAAACTGACTGGTGGAGGAGGCCCTTTTTTTCCATCTCCACCCCAGACCTTTCGATACAATACTGTGGGCCCACGTACTGAAGGTCAATGGTCCCGGGAGAGGTACAGTCTCCCGCCTACCTGCAGAGACTCATTGACTGGTTGAGGTCTTACTTCCTCTGCCTCCTCTGAAGCCTCTGCCTCTTGAGAGAACTCTAGAGCCAGCTCTCTGCCGGTAAGCACCTCTTGCTCTGCTACCCCTTGCGTGCCTATTATAGCCTCGAAACGCCCCATGTGTTTCAAAGGAGGCGTTGAAGGCTGGGGAAGTCACAAGGGCAGCCGAACTTGAGGGCTGTTGAGTCGGTTGACTCTGCAGCAGAACAAACTGCTGTTGTGGTTGTGCCTTGGATGTCGAAGGCTTGCTCATTTGGGAGACAGGAACTGCCTGTATCACTGCTTGAGGCTGAGAGGTCTGGAAAGGCTGATACTTCCTAGGCCTCTTCCTACTTTTGGTTTGTGGTCCAGGGGTCTCGAACTTCCTTTTGAAGGGAAGTCCCCAGCGGACACGAAAGTTCTGGTTAGCCCTAGCTGCCTCGCTGAGGACGCTGTTAACCACGTCCTCAGGAAAGAGGTTGGCCCCCCAGATCGATGCCTTTATGAGCTTGTTAGGATCATGCCTGATGGAGGCATTAGCAAAGACATGCTTCCTGCAGGCTCGTCTAGCCACTATGAAATCATACAGGTCCGATTGATAAGCCTGCAGCAGCGACTTTGTCAGGACCCGGAATAGAGGCTCCTCTGCAAAGACAGAAGCTGTCAACTCTGCAGTGGTGACTGAGTTAACTGACCTGCTCAGCCTACATCTTGCTTCGAATTCCGCCTTTATCATGGTATCCGGAATTCTAGGCAAACGTTCACTGAATTGTGTCGAGTTTGCCCACTGTGAACGTTGCCGGAGCGCCAACCCAACACTCCAGATCTCCGGGAAAGAGCAAAGAGGTAGCCTCCGTCTCTTTTAGCCAAGGCATGGGTTTATCCTCCAAATCCGGCTTGCAGTGTCAATTCTGCGATCTTTGATGTGCAAGGTGTCGGGATGTTATCCGGCGCTACGAACATGGTATAGCAACCTTTGTGAGGCGTCAACTTGGTGTTGACACACTCCCATTCCATAAGGGTGTGGACCCATGCCGACTGAGCCTGATCTCTAGGGTAGATCACTGTCTCTTTCGGGACCTTGTCTACCCTGACCAATGCTTCCTCGGCTAGCCTAGCGTAGCCTGGGAAGGGGAATTGTAGGCCCGGCGGGAAGAACTCATGGTCTTCCACAGGTCGGGTTCCGCAACCCTCAATTGTAAGCCTGCCCTCTGAAAATGGAGCATGTAGAGCCAACCGCCATGGGTTGCTATTCTCAAATGGTGGTAGCTTGGATGCGTCCGGCACCGCAAAGGACTGCGGTGTGCTTAAGGACTGGATAAATCCGGCCACCAATTCCCCCTGGGTTTGTAATCTTTGGGCCAGAGACAGGATGGACTGTCCGGATGTCTCTAGACCCGAGGCAAGTTGAGTGGACATCGATTGAAGTCTCGAGTCCACTACTTCGCTCATCTTCTGCATGAGAAGAGTGGCGAAAGCCTCCTGGTCGAAGCCGAACTCCGTCGGTCTGGCTTTAGAAGTCTTAGCTCTCGACCCCTTGGGTGGGGGAGTAGCTTTGGCCGAGGAAGTCGATGGCTTGGGGGCCAATGACGACCTGGCGGGACCTGGCGGAGCCTGGCGGAGCCTGCCGGAGAAGGCTTGGTTGGTCTAACCGCCTTCGGCAGAGACTTCGTCTTCAAGGTTTTCACCTTGGGGATTACTGAGCCTGACCTATTCCCAAAGGTCGTGGACTTCCCAGAGAAGCCCTGAAAGGAAGAAGAAGAAGAAGGAGTTGGGCTGAAGGAGAGAACGTTGGCCCCACGATTACCTGCCTCACTTACCTCCCTTCCTTCCTCCTGGTCCTCGATGGCCATGGGTTCTCGATGCAGGCTGATGGCTGCCACCTCCTTTGTCATATCATCGCACAAGCCTTCTTGGTCTTCCGGAGGGGCTTGGGTCTCTTGGCGGATATGCTCTATGATTGGAGCCGCTACCTCCGCCGCTACTGCTGCCGAAACCTTAGCGTTTGGGTAGAGGAGGGAACACATCTCCTCCGACAGCACGTAGGGTTGGCTGGATCCAACGTTCCTCCCAAACCCCACTACCCAGGCCTTGAGCGTCAGATCAACCTGTAAGAGATAATCAAATCAAGTTCCCCAGTGTCGGGGACTTTTCCTCGTTATCTAGTTTGACTATGAGCAATCAATATGTGTAACATAGAATTCAGAGTAACAATGAGGTAAGGATGCTACCTACTGACTCATCTGTCATGTTCCTAATGAGGCCGTAACACACCACGCAGGCTTCTGGGTGCCAGACCACACGTCCCTCCAGGTGGATGGCGCAGCTGGCATGAGACCGCCAGACCTCATGCCCATACGGCTTATAAAGGATGGCTGGGCACCCCACCTCCTGGCAGCGAACCATCTGTAAGTTGGAAAGATACATGAGTATCGTCAAATAATGCCACCGGAGTTATTTCCGGCGGTATGTTTACACTTAAACTAGTTACTTACCTTAACCTTACCTTACAGACCTTACATCTTGTTCGGGTTGCCCCAGGTCCCTCAGTGTGAGGCACCTCTAATGTCTACCAGAGAGTTGCTAGTACATCTTCCGGTATATTTTGCATCTTCCAATCTTGGATGGTCTGGGATGCAGTTTAGATATTTGTCGAGCTTATTCTTAAACACATCTACGCTCACTCCTGATATATTCCTCAGATGAGCTGGCAACGCATTGAATATACGCTGCATTATCGATGCTGGTGCGTAGTGGATTAATGTCCTGTGTGGCTTTTTCCTTATTTTTCCTGGTATAGTTTTGGGCACTATTAATCTACCTCTGCTTGCTCTTTCTGATATTTTTAGTTCCATGATATTTTCTGCTATTCCTTCTATCTGTTTCCATGCCTGAATTATCATGTAGCGTTCTCTTCTCCTTTCTAGACTATATAATTAAGAATTGTAGTCTTTCCCAGTAGTCTAGGTCCTTAACTTCTTCTATTCTAGCTGTAAAGGACCTTTGTACACTCTCTATTTGTGCAATATCCTTTTGATAGTGTGGGTACCATATCATATTGCAATATTCAAGTGGACTACGAACATATGTTTTATAAAGCATAATCATGTGTCAGCTTTTCTTGTTTTGAAGTGCCCGTAACAACATTCCCATTTTTGCTTTACATTTTGCCAACAGAGTTGCTATTTGATCATTGCATAACATTTCCTATTTCCATCATCACACCAAGGTCTTTAACTGCTTCCTTATTTGTGATGGTCTCATTATTAGGTCCCTTATATGCATATAGCTTTCTTTCTCTGTCTCCATAATTTATTGATTCAAATTTATCAGAGTTAAATACCACCCTATTTACCTCTGCCCAATCATATACTTTGTTAAGGTCTCTTTGTAGAGCGTTCCTATCTTCATCACAAGTAATTTCTCTACTTTATTCTTGTGTCATCTGCGAAACTACTCACTACCGAATCCTTCACATATTGTCTATGTCTTCAATCATAATAACAAACAGTATTGCAGCTAACACCGTACCTTGCGGCACACCGGATATTACTTTGACTTCATCCGATTTCTCGTCGTTTGCAATAACTATCTGTTTTCTGTTGTGTAAAAATTCTTTTAACCATCTTCCTACTTTATCCAACGATATTGTGTTTTCTAATTTTCTTCGCTAATATATTATGGTCTACTTTATCAAAAGCTTTTGCAAAGTCTAAACCACATCTGTTTCTATTTCCGCTTTTCATATTTTGAATATGTTCTCACGGTGGACTACAGTTGGGTTTGTGTACTTTTCCGGGTACGGAAAACCAGGTTGTTCCTTTATTAAACAACATATTTTTTATTAAAGTTTCATAATATTTTCTTCATTACCCTTTCATACACCTTTCATAATATGTGATGTTAGACCTCACAGGCCTATAATTACTTGCCTCTAGTCTTGATCCACTTTTGAAAGTAGGGGTAAATATATGCTCAATTTGGTGCTTCCAATCATAAATCTTGCCTGTATCTACACTTTGTCTTAATAATATTGCAAGTGGCTTTGCGATAGAATGAACTACTTTCTTTAACAAAATAGCAGGAATTCATCTAGGCCCTGCAGCAGCTCCAATTTTTAATTTCATTAATAGCCTGCACAATATCAGCTTCATTAATATCTATGTCAGCTAAAATATTCACTATTTCATCCCTTACTTCTATATCATTATCTTCATTATCTATTCTAGGGGTGAATTCTCTCTTATATCGTTCTGCCAGTATGTTGCAAAATTTCCTTTTTTTCATTCGTTAATCTCCCTTCATTCTCAGAGGGCCTATTTTCTATTCTTCTTTTTTTATTCATCTTCTTCGCATATGAGTATAATAGCTTGGGGTTTTGCTTGATATTTAATAGGGTTTTTCTTCCAAGTCCCGTTTTTCATTTTCTTTTGATTGTATAATCTTTTGTTCTGCATTTTCTATCTTACTTTTTAGTTCTATAACTTTCCATGCATTTTTTTCTTTTGCAAGACCTTTTTTCCACTTTCTGATTTTCTGGAACAAGATCCTTCTGTCTCTTGGTATGCATGAATGATGTTTACTTTTCTTCTTCGGTATATATTTTTCCACTATTTCTCCATATATAATATCTCCGTATTTACCCTTATGTCATCACTTACGAAAATGTTATCCCAATCTTTGTTTAATTCTTCATTAATTTCTGACCATTTTATATTTTTACTGTAGAAGTTGTATTTTCCATATCCTTCCCACTTTTTCATTTCTTGCTTATCTCTATTTTCACTTGCTTTGGAATGAACTGTTAATTCTATGACATTATGGTCTGAAATATTCGCATTATAAACTATTATTTCTTTAACATAATTCATCTCGTTCACAAATACTAGGTCTAAAGTATTTTAGACCTAGCTAAAGGTAATATCAACTATAATCTTCAACTTACTTGTTATTAATAAAGTTCTGGATGTCTCCGCCTGCTCCAGAATCCATATTTTGGGTATTGCCAAACCTATAACCGGCAGAATTGGCCTGATACGAGCAGAACACAGAAACAAGGCAAAACCTATGCCTGAGTCTGATCTCAACCAATGGGAAGCGCATTCTCTGAGCCCAGTTCCGCCCCCACCGGAGTGGGCAGTAGCGATAACATAGAATACGGAAAACAGCGGTGGGAACAACGGTACGTAGAACTCCGGTGTATACATCCTGGCGCATGTGATGGTAGACCACACTTCGCCAGAATAAACACAGGCCCGGAGACATACCAACAGAGGCTACATAATAAATTTTCTTAATATTAAGCTCTGAATGTCTCCGCCTACTCCGGAATCCATAATCTCATTATCACAATAGCTATAACCGGCGAGGTTGGCCTGATACGAGGAGAACAGGGGAAAATAGGTAAAACCTAAGCCTGAAACAGATCGCACCGGAGAAGAGTAGCAGTTCCAAGTCAATTAGAAACACATCTCTAAGCCTAGTTCCGCCCCCACTGGAGTGGGGAAGCAGCGATAGCACTAGAGAAGTACATAAAAACAGAGCGGCGGAACAGCGGTATGTAAACTCCGGCGTATAGCCTCCTGGCGGGTGTGATGGTAAACCACACCTCGCCGGGAAAAACACAGGCCCGGAGACATACCAACAGAGATTACATAATCTACTAATCCCCCAATCTCCTCCGATTAATCCCCAGGACCGTGCTCTACGCTCTAGCTGTTGTTCATCGGTAGGATTACTTGGGCAGCGAGCTAACAAAGCAGCACCGGAACGAGTCCGGGACGGGGGGGGGGCGGGGGGGGGGGGGGGATGTCTGGAGGAGAGTGGACGAGTATTGATTGCCTGGCCACAGCGACCGATCAGTGAATACCACTTCTCAAGAAGCCGTTAACTAGCCTACTACTAAAGGGGGCAGAAGATGGTAGGCCAACTGACACCCTAAAGGGAGCAATGGCCCAGGCTACACTCAACAAAAATTAATTCATAAAATAATTGATGAGGAATTATTGGAAGTACTGACGAAAAAAAGGGGGGGGGGGAGAAAACCGCACCCAGCTAAGATCCCAGCCTAACCCTCCAAAATTGGTACAGATCTGGTCAGGTAGGCTAAGATGGCTCCTCTCAGGTCGTCACAAAGAGGATGCCTAGAACCTAACTCAACCCTCCAAAATCGAAACTACCGATCTAGTCAGGTAAGATAGGCCTAGCCCCTACATACGTAACAAGAGAGGAACTCTCTAGTCCTGGGCCACCCTCCAAGCAAACATATCAGCCTGGTCGGGTTGGTGGTACTAGGAGCCACTAAGGGTGGTGGGATATACTCAACCCGCCTAGCCCACCCTCCAAAACCTAGCCTAGGTCTGGTTGGATAGGCTAGGGTAGGACATCGTGAAGAACTTCCAACCTCATCAAATATAGCAATACAAAACTATAATAAAAAACTAAACTAGAAATATACATGCATGAGCACCGTGAATGAATGAGGAATCTTCACCTCTTAAAACTAAACTGGCGTACCGCTAGGCTAGCCTAGGACACCTAAACCACAATACTCGCACACAACGTAGCATGAAGCATTTCACCGTACGCACGAAAGGGAACCAACTCGCTCCTGAGTGACTGATGATAACAAAAAAGGCCCTATAATAGGCTAATAATGTAAGGATCAATCCATAATAAACAAGGCTCTCAGTATTCATCAGGAGCGAGACAGGCCCTATAATAGGCTAATAACGTAAGGATCAAACGTAATAAACAAGGCTCTCAGTATTCGTCATGATAAAATATACGAAAACAGTAGCCTATACAGTGAAGTGCTAAACGGTGAACAAAATTACACAGCAAAATAAAATTCTGATATAATCGCGCACGCCGCCAACCATGCATCCAAAATGGCGGACTCGTAAGAGCGTCAGCCCGGCTCCCATGAAAAAGAGTCTTAAAATAAGGGCAAAATATGGATGCATCGTTGCCCCAACGTGTTCAAAAAAACAATAAATAGAATACTCAACTTAATGAAGAAGCTTCTTGGTCAAGGGAAGACATGATGCTTCACAAAAACACTTACTGGAAACAGCGAAAACGGCGCGTGCAGACACGAAGAGTGTTAATTCAGGAATTAGGGTTTCTGGCAGAGGTAGTAGTAGCGAGCGGAAGGTAGATGTTGTAACGGCACCTCTCTAGAGAGGGATTTTGAGAGAGGAGACTTCTAATGGGCAAAACATCTGTGATAGTGGTTTCCACTCGCCCCTGCGCTATACCGACACCCTATGAGGGTGAGCGAGCTGGAGGTAGTAACTCTAGCATTCCATATGGCTTTTTTCTCCGGTATATTTAGCATTTATTTATACCTAGAAATGAGTGCTACAGGGACATTTCACTAGCCGACACAGGTCGAGCCCAGAAATAATAATAATAATAATAATAATAATAATAATAATAATAATAATAATAATAATAATAATAATAATAAACTAGTATTGAGAATACTAATGCAATCAAGGAGATGATGAAAAATCCTGCTAGCCATTATTGATATCACTGAAGCCTAGGATGGGTACTGATATCAATTAGTGAATATGTCATCAGCAAGTGGGCAGAGCCACAGTGAAGAGATGCTTTCCCCATATGTAAACTTCTCTTCACTGTGGGTGGAACCTCATGATGGCATGGGTTAACATCACTGTTGTGTTCAAAACCCTTACCTGCGATTTTGAGGGCTCTGGCATAGGAAACTCACTTTTACTCTGATAAGTCCCAGAACTACTGGGCTTAGGTACTGAATATACTTGCAAAAATTATGTAAGGTTACAAAATACAGTCAAACCTCTGTTTTCGTACGCCTCTCTTTTCATACATTTCAGTTTATGTAGATTTTTTTTGACAAAATTTTTTCTTGGTTATCATATGTTTCCTTGGATTTTGTAGACTTGGAAATGCTCCATCCGGGGCCCAGCACGTGACTGGGCCCTGTATCCATTGCCTTAACAAGCATCCCGTTTTCTTTTGAGACTTACTCCGGCTTTGTTTCTTGCTGAACCATCATCCCTGCACTTGCAGTGCACAGTACAGCATGTGTTTGTTGTCTTTTGTGCTAATTTTGCTGTAAAAACTAACTGCAAAGTAGCCATCATGGGGCCATAGAAAGTTGCAAGTGCCACCCCTTCGATTAAAAAGACCAGGAATACGATTGAATTAAGAAAGAACTTGTGGTGAAGTATGAAAGTGGTGCACGTAGCTGATCTCGCTAGGATGTGTGACAAGTCAGTGTCGACAAGCAGCTCTATCCTAGCAAAGAAACACAAAATCAAGGCAGCTGATGCTGCCAAAGGGGTCACTTCATTAAAAAACACTTCATTAAAAAGACAGAGGTCACAACTAGTGGAAGATGTGGAAAAGCTTCTGTTAGTGTGGATCAATGAAAAACAATTAGTGGCAGATAGTTTGTCTGAAGTGATCATTTGTGAGAAGGCTAGACTGCAACATGCTGATTTAAGTAAGAAAATGCCAACAACTAGTGATGCTCTTGGTGCTTTCAAGGCCAGCAGAGGCTGGTTTGAAAATTCAGAAAGTGTACAGGCATCCATGGTGTCATACAGCATGGGGAGGCTGCGAGCTTAGATAAACATGCCGTCAAAGAATTCATTGGAGAATTCAAAGAGTATATTCAGGCTGAAGGATTCCTCCCACAACAGGTCTTCAATTGTGATGAGACGAGCCTGTTTTGGAAAAAAAAATGCCAAAATGGCCCTACTTCACACAGGAGGAAAGTTCACTGCCAGGGCACAAACCTGTGAAGGATTGGCTAACACTCTTGGTCTGTAGGAATGCCAGTGGGGATTTCAAAGTGAAGCCCCTACTGGTGTATCACTTTGAAACTCCCCTAGTGTTTAAGAAAAAGATAAAGAATATATTGCCTGTGATGTGGAAGGCCAATAAAAAGGCATGGGTCACAAAGCAAATTTTTGTTGAGTGGGTAAATGAAGTGTTTGGTCAAAGTGTGAATAAATACCTCAACAAAAATCAATTGCCCCTCAAGTGCCTCCTGGTAATGGACAGTTGTTGGTTGAATTTAAATTCATCACCATGAAGTTCTTGCCCCCCTATTACCACTCCTCTCATCCAGCCACTGGACCAGCAAATCATCTCCAACTTCGAGAAACTTTACACAAAGGCATTGTTCCAAAGGTGCTTGGAAGTGACCTCAGACACTGAATTGACCCTAAGAGAGTTCTAGAAGGATCACTTCAATATTTTTAATTGCATAGGCCATGTAGATAAGGCTTGGCAGGGAGTGACTTCCAGGACAATGAACTCTGTAGGAGAAAACTGTGGCCAGAGTGTTACCTCGAGAAGAATTTTGAAGAGTTTGAGGCTGACCCTGATGACCCTACGCCTGTTGTGGAGTCTCTTGTGTCTATGGGGAAGTCCATGGGCTTGGATGTGAGTGGCAAGGATGTGGAAGAGCTAGTGGATGCCCACAGGGAAGAGCTATCCACTGAGGAGTTGCAAGGTCTTCAGTAGGAACAACAACAGACGGCAGATGAGGAATTCGAGGAGGAGGAAGAGAGGGGGGATACTGTGCCTGCTTCAGTGATTAAAGAAATGTTTGCAAAGTGGAGCAATATAAAAAATTTTGTTGAGACACATCCTAACACAAACATTGCCACCCGTGTCTAACATATTTAATAAAAACCCTTTACTATACCATATCCAGAGATATAGAAGAGACATCAGAAACAAATGTCTCTGGACAGTTTTGTTATTCAGCAGGGGTCCAGTGACTCTCAAGCTGGTCCTAGTGCCAATAAAAAAACGAAGTGGGGAAGTAACTTCAGGCTGTGTCACTAAAAAAATGTAGAGAAGTAACCCCAGATTGGTTCACGATACCTGAAATCCTTATGGATGGGGATTCCCCTTCCAAACAGTAACCTCTCCTCCTCCCTCTCCCCTCCTCTCCATCTTCCATACGCTAACAAGTCTTCCATAAATGTAAGAGTGATGTTAAAACTGTAAGTAAAACTGTGCTTATTCCCTGTAAAATGTATTTTTCGTTAATATTTTTGGGGGTGTGGAACGTATTAATACTATTTACAATATTCCTTATAGGAATTATTACTTCGGTTTTTGCACACTTTGGATATCGTTCGAGGTTCTGGAACAGATTTTGTACAAAAACCGAGGTACCACTGTATACAATAGCCAACTTTTACCTTAATCCAATGTTTTGATAAAAAGAGGTCACTGAAAAACTTTTTCATCAGCTCTGCATCCCTTAGTGGTAACCTAACTATATTATGTAATCATAGTCACTAAAAGTAAACTGCCTTTTACATAGCTATATAGACTAATTATAAAACATTATTTAAAATTTTATGTTTGCTTAGTTTAAACTTTTCAACCTTCTGACTGTTTTCAGTATTAGACTTCAGCCTCTTGTCTACTTGTCTACTTGTGTGAGTGATATAATTGTTTCCTATCTTTATTCAATATACAAAATATGAAATCTTTTCAGTTTTAAAGTCAAGGTTTATCCTGAAAAAGAGCATTTAGTATATCTTCCACTGACCAGCCCTCCTGTGTTACTGGTTCTTTTATTTTATTAACAGTAAAATTCATGTGAGTACTTGCATTCCAATGCCAGCTATTGTAGTGTTTTCAGTCAAGGGTAAAACTGTTTACACCTCTGGTACAACCAGTCTAAAACCAAAATTGCAAGTTTACGTCAAGCATTGGATTTTCATGATTGTATGACTGTAACTGTTACTTCTAATCCTTACTAGTAATGTGATTGTTGACCTAATAATAAAGGGCCTCTTTCTTTCTTATATATAAATATACAATCATACTGCCAGTAAGGACTATAAATAACAGTTCCCAGAACAGCAGCTAGTGCAATGCCAGGAAAGACAGTCCAGCTGAGTTTTTGGGAATTCATTGCCTTTCCCATCAACAGGATTAGTTACTGTGTTCATGACTTTAGACATGAACCAGGCAACTAACCCTGGTGATGGAAAATGTAATTAATTCCCGAAAGCTTGGCTGTACTTCTGTATATTATCAAGAAATAATAATTTCTGCAATTTTACCATGCTTTTGGCTATCACATTCCTCCTGAAGTAAATTCATTCTTGTCATCTTAAGGGACATGGTTCTAAATAAATTTGGGCTAACAGTGACACAGTGAGCAAAAGTAATGAACACATTTATTAATGATAGGAAAGTTTGCTTGCAACAGTAACTTCTTCATTTCAAGGAAAATGCAAATATGTACATACAAAATTAGACTAAATATGGTAACAATGAGGCGACTGCATGATCTTTACTTTTTTATACCCACTGTAGGCACACTGACCTAGTACATAAATCAAAAGAGACCAATGCTATTCACCATCTATTACTATTAAATAGCTTCCTTTGCATTTTCATATGGATTAACAACTACAATAAACATACCATGTGTAATAGCTGTTTAAGTAAGCTATAGCTGTTAGTTTAATTTGTCATTCAGTTGATGTGATTTCTGTCAGTAGTTTGTGAGACTTACCTACACACAAGTATACACATTCATGTATTTCAGATATCACCCAATTTAGTGCACCAAACATCTTACCTTTTTCATCGGTATCAAACTTAAATTTATGTTTTGCTCTTCGCTTCAATTCAACCTTGTCTGCTTCTTGATTTATGGTATCAAATACTGTTTCAGCTACTTCTGTCTGCCATCGCTCACTTATAACTAAGGGGAAGTTCTTATACAATTCTTGATCAGCATCGGTCAACTGTAAAAGAAGAAATTAAGAGGTAAATGAAACCAGATTAATAAAAAGACCATCCTATTTCAGTAGAGCAGATTCATGAAATACCATCAAATTTTATTATGTAAAAGCAGTAAATTAATGGTATGGCTAATCTCAGTGATTATTTTCCAAAGAGGAAATTAAATGTATAATGATAAAAATCAAGACTTAAATGTGCTCTCAGGTAAATAATAAAGGGATTTTGACGTAGGAAAAATCTATTTCTGGGCGAAGGGCCCGTGTCGCCCAGTGAAATAGGTTCCTTTTGCACTATTTCTAAGGTAAAATATTGGTATAATACCAGAGAACTGCTAATTTGGAAAGGCCAGAATATTCTGGCTCGCTCACCTTTATTAAAAGGCGTCGGTATGGTTTCTGGGGCGAGTTAAACCACTACCACGGATCCTTCTCCAATTAGCCTCTCTTACATCAAAAAACCTCAAGAAGAGAGGAGCAGTCCTATGGCTCACTACCTGCTACCGTGTAGCTAGCGCCTGTGACGTCATTCCTTTGATAGCACGACTACGCTGCACACACGTTTTCTTTTGCTGTGTTGTGTTTCGCGGTTTTTGGAATTTTATTTCACCATGGATCATCAATCTGCTTCTGCATCCACGTTAAGTACTGCTATTATGGTTGACACTATTTAGGGAATGCCTTTGGCTTTTTTAACTGAATTATTTAGGTTTTTCTGAGTCGTCGTCCCATGCGGCTTCAGCCCCGAGCCGCCATTACAGCGTGCCCCTTTGTGTCTCCTCATTTCGGGTCTCACGTGGTCTCCCATACTTAGTGAACACGAATTATTATAGCAGTATTGTGATATCATTGTGTTTTTATTTTTATTGATGATGCTTTTTCGGCGATCATGTGCTTACACGGGGGTTTCTATCCAGCACGTGTTCCTGTTTCTTAGCCTTTCTGGAACCTACCGTTACAGTTTCATGCATGCATGTTCCTTTTGGTTAGGTTACCTCGTTAGGCCTTATGAGTCTATGCTAGTCTTTCTTTTAGTCCTAGCCTACCCTGGCTGCCTGTCCTACGTCTATTCGTAACGACACTAGGCCAGCTGCTCAGAGTTGCCAGGTTTTGACCACCCTTACCGGTTGGTCATACCTGGTCCCTCCAGGACGTTCCTCTCTCTCTTCATCTCATTTTTTCATCTTTCCCCCCGAGTTTAGTGCATATTTTATTTCAATTTTTCTCATTGTTGTGAGTCGACTTCAGTTGGCCTCTATATGCCTTCCTTTCGCCTGGCCTTCTTCACCTTGTGGGTGCCCACACCCAACCGTGAGGGGTCCAGGCGATCACTTAGTCACCACCATGCTGCCGCTTTCCCTTCAACCCCCCCCCCAGAGCTCCCAACCAGCTGGGTTGATATCTTGCTCACGTTGTTGCTACTCAGCCGATCTCATCCCAGAGTAGGGGAGGAGCTTCGCTCTACTCAGCCTCGGTCGGCCACCAGGCTCGGGTGGGCTCGGCCCTCCTTGGCTCTCTGGGCTATAACCTCGCCCTTAGTCACTCCCTCTCCTCCTCTCTGGCGGGAATAGGATTCCGGCGTAGCCGGAGCCCTTGAGGGTAATGACTATATGGTGGCTCCGGCCTCCGACGGGCTTACATTATTTATTTTCTTATTATAATTTTTATTATGTTTATAGTATTATTTTATTGAAGCCAATATGCTTCCCAGGGAGCTACCCCTCCCTTTTAGTTTAAGTTTTTTTGCAGAACCACCGAGCTCCGCCGCCTCACCACTCACCCGAACTCTCCCATCTCGCTGGTACCTGCTTGGACTACTCCTCTCTGGTATATAACAATAGTAGCTACCCCGATTCGGTAGTTGTCTGTTCTCCGGTATCACCAGAAACACAGCTAACTACCTGCTACTTGTTCTACCGGATTCCTCAGCACGGTGCATGGTAAGAGACGGCCGAGTTGGGTATAACCTTACAACACCGGAACACTCCGGTGTTATGACATATCAACCACGGACATTGTCCAGTTGGCTAACAATGGTACTCATGTATCATTCCATTTACAGGCCACCCATTGTATGGAGACCGGCTGCAACGCCGTCCTTCAGGATCCCTGTGGGCACAACGTCTGCCGGACCCACGCCACCTGCCCAGTACAACTAGATGGTTCTGTAGTGTGGCATCATGAGAACTGTTTCTCCTGCTACGATCTCATGGAACGTGTCTCCTCTGATGTAAGTGCCTCTCCGGCGTGTACAGGGAGGAACAGGGTGGATCATTGTAATATATATGTCAAACATATACCTTCTAAGTTAAGTTATAGTATTATGAGATAAGTTTAAGTTTAACACTAACCTTCTCTTACAGGTGGCTCAGTCTGTTTGGGATGCTGCTCTTTCCACCCTCAAGGTATGGGTGGGCGGCTTCGGGCGTAACGTGGGCAAGGCAAATCCATACATACTCTCTCAAGAGATGGCTACTTTAATCTTCCCTGGGGGGGAAGAGTACAGGCTACGTGGACCCCGAAGTAGCAGCTCCCATCATAGCATCTATTCAAGACGCAGTGGCTCAACAATCAGGGGAGGCTTCGGCGCAGGAAGTCACAGAGGAGGTCGCGGCACTCAATCTGGACGTTGAGCCCATGACAGTGGACGGCATGGGCTATGGTAAGGATGTTAATGAGGCAAGCCTTGTAGGTGCTCAAGGCCTCTCCTTGGGCACGTCTAGACCTTCTTCTCCTTCTTCTTCTACTTCCTTCCAAGGGTTCTCCGGGGGATTTCCATCATCTAGATCGAAATCCCTCTCGGCAATCCCTAAAGTCAAGGGCAGGCTTGACTCTAAATTGCTACCAAAGCCCCTTCCCAGAAAATCATATACTAGCCAAGTCCGTAAAGCTCCGGCTCACCATCCCGGAGCGGACAAAACCAAACAGGGGTCTCTCTCCAAGGGCTCAAAGACCAAGTCTTCCAAGGGGAGGACCCACCCTTCCACCTCGGATCCTGTAGCATCCACCTCTAAAGGTGCGATACCTAAGGTATTCAAGGAGAGGGCAGAGCCCCCCTCCTTCGACCAGGAAGCATTCGCATCCAATATGATGCAACAAATGGGGAACATGGTCGGGAACATGGTCGGGAACATGGTTGGGAACTTGGTTAATACCAAGTTCCAAGAAATCCTCGAAAGGCTGGGTACTCAGGAGACCATAGTCGCAGGTCTCCAACAAGGCGTAGCGTCGGGCCTTCAACAACCCGGCCAGTTAGCCCATAGTCAGGTTATGCCGGACTCCTCCACTCTCCCTTCCTTCCATCCAAGCAATCCATGGAGGGTGGCTAATTATGCACCTTTCGTAAACGGAATGCTTACGATTGAGGGCTGCGGAACTTAAAGGATTGAGGACTTCGAGTTCTACCCACCAGGGTTGCAGGCTCCTTTCATAGGCTATGTACGTCTTACGGAATCTGCTTCGATCAGGGAGGACAAGCTCAGCAAGTTTGGATTCGTAACCTTGACAAATGGCAGTGTGTGAACACTAAGGTCACAGCCTTCAGGAGTCCATTCACAATTTTTACTGTGGATGAGGACACTCCAATCCCGTTCACATCAAAAGTGGCAGAACTCACTCTGCAAGCTGCAATGAGAGATGAGCCTATGCCACAGCTCCGGGAGACGGAAGCAACATCTCTGATACTTCCTGGAACAGATGACCTATGGGTAGACTTACCAGCAACCTTCTCGGTTGGCAAGCTTAAACCTGACTGTGCCATCTCTCTATTCAGTGAGTGACTACCCAGGCTGTCTGATGCTCTCATCCAGACGGAATTCGACGCTTGGACACGGCTTGCGAGGTTCCTTAATGCTCTAGTCATGACAGAAACAGCAGCTCTTGTGTATTCGCAAGAACCGTTGTTCAAGGTCATTGCTAAGGCACTATTGCTGAGCATGCAATGTGACTTGTATGATTTTGTTGTGGCTAGAAGGAACTGTAGGAAGCACGTCCTAGCTGAATCCACGATCAGGCACGAACCCAACAAACTCCTGGCCTCTTCTATTTGGGGTGCTGATCTTTTTCCAGCCTCAGCAGTCAACGAGGTGCAACATGAGGCTGCCAGGTTGAACCAAAGCCTACGGGTACTACCCCTTAAAACAAGATCCGCCTCGATGTGGGACCACCTTGACGTGGCGAGGGGGATCTTGAACCCCAGGAATTATTTCCCGGGTTTGAGTCCAAGGGTCTTATATATTATTATGTATTCATTTGGAGTAATATTGCGGAATTTCCTACCTTTTGTAAAATTTATTGGACCTAACTAATAGTTAAAGATATCATAGCTGGGAATGGGTTTATATCCAAAGCTAAATATAGTGGGAACTGTGGTGGGAGCATCAACTGCCTGATGATGTTTGGACCTGAGAGTTTTCAGGCGGAACTATTCTACAGGACTGGACCAAGGGGGTTCTGATTCTGGGTATACTAGGACTATCGGCATTCTATACGGTTTGCCCATAATGTGATTAGGGTGGGGATGATTGTATTCATTATTTTAATACTCTCAGTCCTATCAAGTGGGTCAGGCTTACACTTGGGCCACTCTAATCATGTTGTGCTATCCCCTGTGGGGTAGGGTAGGGATGCGGACATGGGAGTTGGTTTTTCACTTGTGCCATTGGTGGAAGAACAAACTCTATGAAAGGCTGATGATATCTTTTTAAGGTTTTCTGGTTTATTTATTTATTTCTTTCCCTCCCCTCTCAAATCTTCATGTCTAGCAGTTGTAAGGATTTAAGTGCCCCTGAGCCCTATGATGGTGCTCTTCTGGCATATGATTTCAAAGCTGTTGAGATATTTCATAATCACAACTGACTGGTAAGTCTTCGATATGGAACATCCTCATATTTTTCACAACCTGGCTGTGTTGAGGATTTAACTTTGGATGACGAGTTCTCAAAAAATGTATCCTTGATTGAAGTCTTCATCAATTAAGCATGGCTAGAAGGTCCAGGGGAGTGGAAGTCAGGAGGGGGATCAGATTCATTATACTGTTGCTGTTCAGTTTTGGAGGCTCTGAATAAGGAAACCATTCTAACTCACCCTAAATGGAACTATTTTACCTTACTCCACTGAAGTAAAATTTTTAGGAATGGGCTTTAATGAAAAGTTAACTTTGAATAATCATATTGACCAGTTAAAAGTGAAAGTGAAGAGATCACTATATATTTTAAAAGTAGTACAGTGGAACCTCTATATATGAAAGTCCCTATGTACAAAAAATCCAGGTTACGAAAGCAAAGATGAAGATTTTTTTTCTTCTGTGTACGAAAATAATTCAGGTTGCGAAAGGGTGTATGTACTGTAAACTGAAATTTGCCTGGGCCGCCGAGAACAATTTTAAAACTCAGTAGACTTGCCACCATCCTCCCACTCTCCCATTGGTTCCTGATGCTAGTCACCGCCGTAAGATCCTGCTCTCCTATTGGTTCAGCATCTGTCCCATCATGCACCTACGTAAAGGCGTCCCTCGACCATTTCGTCGCAGCAGCGTTATCGTACACACCTGGAATTTGTTCATTCACATAGATTTCGTTTGTTAACGTAAATTCGTATTAGTGATTTCGCTTTCTTTGTATACTGTATGTTACTTTGTCGTGGTGTGTGTGAACTTAATTACTTACATTATTAGCCATGGGTTCCAAGAATGTTGCTGCTGAAGTTCACGAAAAGAAAGGATGCTTTCTATGGAGACGATAGGCACCATCCTTAAGTAGAAGGAAGCCATCAAAGCAGCTACACCTTCCAAGGGCGTGACTATTTTTTCCAACAAGAGGAGCCACGTGCATGATGAGATGGAGAAGCTGCTTTGTGTATGGATTAAGGACAAAGAAATCACTGGCGATACGATAACCGAGATGACAATCTGCCAGAAGGCCAGGGCTATTTTCGGTGATCTGAGCGCTCAGGCCGAAGACGACGCAGGAGAAGGGAAATCAAAGGCAACCCCAGCCTTCAAGGCTTCTCGAGGTTGGTTTGATAAATTTCGTTAACGGACTGCCATCTATTCGCTGGTTCGGCATGGGGAGGCTGCCAGCTCGGACACGAAAGTGGCCGAAGCCTTTGTTAAGACGTTCAAAGAGATGACAATGAAGGAAGGCTACAGTTCTCAGCAAGTCTTCAACTGTGACAAGACTGGCCTTTTTTGGAAAAAAAATGCCTCATCAGACTTACATCATGGAGGTAGAGAAGAAGCTACCCAGCCATAAACCTATGAAAGACAGGCTTATGCTTGCACTTTGTTCCAATGCCAGTGGGGATTGTAAGGTGAAGCACCTACCTGTGTATCATTCCGAGACTCCTCGAGCCTTCAAGGCCCACAAAGTGATAAAGGAGAAGCTTCCGGTGATGTGGATGGCTAATGCGAAAGCCTGGGTAACAAGACTTTTGTTCACCAAGTGGGTAAATCTGTGTTTCAACCCGACAGTGAAGAAATTCTTGGAAGAGAAGTGCCTCCCTCTGAAATGTCTGCGGTTGTTGGACAATGCCCCTACTCACCCTCCTGGCCTCGAGGAAGATATCCTAGCGGAGTATTCTTTCATCAAGGTTCTTTATCTTCTGCCTAACGCCACCCGTCTCCTCTGGCCCATGGACCGGCAAGTGATATCGAACTTCAAGAAGCTGTATACAAAACATCTTTTCAAGCGATGTTTCAACATCACTGATACCACAAACCTCACCTTGCGTGAATTTTGGAAGGAGCATTTCGATATCGTCATATGCATCCAACTCATCGATCAAGCTTGGCAGGAGTTTTCCAGGTGAACCTTGAATTCTTCGTGGAGGAAACTCTGGCCTGATGCCGTATCCACCTGAGACTTCGAGGGATTCAACATGGGTGAAGCTGTTGCAGATTCAGAAACAGTTGACGATCCTGAAACTGTTTCGCAACCAGATCTTGATGAGATCGTTGCACTCGGCAAGTCCATGGGGCTGGTCGTCGACGAGGACGACATCAATGACCTTCTCCAGGAGCACTAAGAGGAGCTTATGACGGATGACCTGAAGGAGTTGGAGGTCATACAACAAAACGTCGTTCAAGAAGAGTTCTCTAGCAGCGGCGAGGAGGAGGAGGAGGAGGACCCTATGACAATGGCAGAAATTAAGGATGTTCTAGCTGCTTTCCATAAAGTGCAAACATTTGTAGAAAAGACAGCCTGAAAAGGCTTACACAGGTCATATGCTTGCGCAGTTCCATGACATTTGCTTGAGTTGTTTCAGGAACATTTTGAAAAGCAGACAGAACCAATCTTCTTTTGATAGTTATTTTTTAAAGAGGCCTTTAGTAGTAAGCAAACAGGAAGGTCCAAGAGATACGAAAAAACAGAAAATTGGAAGTGGTGAAGAAATTGAAATTTGTTTAAAAAAGTAAAGTAAAAAAGTAAAAAAAAATGAGAAAAAGGCAAAAAAAAAGAAATTTAATTTTAAGTTTTTCGTTTTCTGCCATTTGTTAATGTGTTTTGTAAAGTTTAGTGTTAATGTTTTCTGCCATTTTTTAATGTTTCGTAAATTTAAGTGTTCATGTTTTCTGCCATTTGTCCTCTTCCTCTGTCACCACTTTCGGACATCACCTCACTCGAAAGGTAAGGTTCCATATTTTACTACATACGTACGTACATGTACGTACAGTATTTCTTGTACCCTGTACACTAATACACTTTATTTACAGGTACAGTCACAGTTAGGTTAGGTATTGAATGGTCCAAATTGTTGTATTTCATTGTTTATTGGTCAATTTAGCTTCATGATAAAATTTACTGTGGTGTTTTTGTAGGGCTTGGAACGAATTAGGCAATTTACATTTAAAATGTAGTTCTAGATACGAAAAAATCAGGTTACAAAGGCCGCTTCGGAACGGATCAATTTCGTAACCGGAGGCACTACTGTACCATCTAATTTTAATTGGTGGCTGATAAGAAATCGTTAAGGCTTTACAATGCAGTACTATGCTTATCTAAGTTAGACTACAGATGCCAAATAGTATACTCATCTGTTTCAAATATTAAACTTAAGGAATTGCACATTGTGCATAATATGGGGCTAAGGATCTGCACTGGAGCTTTAAGAATTTCATCCATTGAAAGTATCTATGTAGACTTCCATCAGCTACTGCTGGACCTAAGGAGGCATGAGCTTGGTCTGAGATACACCATGCGGCTGAAAAGCACCAGGGAGAACCCTTCTTTGGAGATCTTGAAACAGTGTAACTCAAGTCTTTTTAGATTTAGTAGATCTTCAACACCATTTCAAATCAGACAGCTGGGTGAACTGGAGGATGAAAATATAAAATCACAGAAGATCCTACAAGTTAAACATCCTGCTATCCCTCCTTGGTTTATTCCAGCAATAGATGTATGACTAAAGCGATAGAGAAGAAACGTCGTCCGGAAGAAGTCAGAAACAAGTTTTTGGAACATGATGATAGGCATATAAATGGCAGGGAAATCTATACTGATGGATCATAATCAGAAGATAGAGTGGGCGGTGCAGGGGGAAAACGTATAAACAAGTTACCGGACTCCTCATCCATATTCACTGCTGAAGCAACAGCTAATTGGTGCTTTAAATCTTGCATCTGATAAGAAATTTAAATCCACAGTAATATATAGTTACTTGAGCAGTGTTTTAGAAGCCCTAAAGAAGTTTAACCCTACCCATCCCTTAATTCAAAAGGCCCAGGAAGGGGTTTTGTATCTTTGTGTTTGCCACAAATCAGTTAAATTTTCTTAGGTTCCTGGGCATACTGGTAAAGAAGGGAATGAACTGGCTGATAGTGAAGCAAGGGATGCTGCAAGAAGTGATTTCTTAATTAATAAGGTGCCACATTTGTCTCTTTTGTCCACCAATAGAAAGTACACAAATAATAAGTATTGATTTTTGGAGTTCGGGTTTTAATCCCTTTAGAAGATTCAAGATCATCCTAACACAACTTAGGATTGGCCGTATCACTTCACCCATAGCTACATAGCTATATTTTAAAGGGAACCAGTGCCCCAGTTTGTGCTCATTGTGATGGTCAGCTATCCGTTGAGCACATGCCGGTGCAGTCCTAGATTTAATTGCCTCAGGGAAAAGTACTTAATAGCTGGGAAGACTATTTTAGAAATTTTAAATGATGCTGTTGTGGTAAATAACCTTATGGGTTATCTGAAAGAATCTCGTTATTTTAATGAGATATGATTTCAATATATTTAGTTAAGATTTTAGTCTTTAAACAAGAAATCTGAAATATATAGTC
The DNA here is from genome assembly GCF_015104395.2 of Macrobrachium nipponense. Classification (NCBI taxonomy): domain Eukaryota; kingdom Metazoa; phylum Arthropoda; class Malacostraca; order Decapoda; family Palaemonidae; genus Macrobrachium; species Macrobrachium nipponense. The sequence continues at coordinate 44,436,524 of NC_087202.1, read as the reverse complement.
TTTAAGAATTCTTTAAAAAAATAATTGAGGAAGACGGGCATATGAATATTCTTTTGGTGCTGTAAATTCTTTTCTTTACTGCAGCTTTTAAAGCTTAATGCTTGACTTATTTGTCTTTTAGGACATTAGCTTCCACATCTGATGTATTTGTCTTATGTCTTCCACATCTGATGTATTTGTCTTATGTCTTTTTACTTGGCAGGATGGAATTTTTGGTATTCTCTCTTGTCACTGTTCCACTGTTTTTTGGTAGTCCTATCAGGCAACCTTGTTAGGCTACCTTATCTCCCATTTACTGTGGGGATCAGTATAACTTGGATTGTATAGCACAGTGACTCCTTCTTTCCTCCCTACTGCTGAACTTTGTATTGATATTTAATTTTAAATTTATAATTTTCATTAATGCTGTTGGAAAGTATTTAAAAACAACCCATTTCTTGTATTTTTGGGCAAGACTAGTATATATTTTCCTCAATAATGCTTGTAGTACATAGTATTTTCCTCAATAAATGTTTGAATAACAATTTCTTGCTACAGCAGAAACGGGCACAATATACTAAACATTTTAATTAGAACCTAATCTTCAAAATAATCTGAAAACCTCTCACAGTAGATTTGTTGTGGGAAATAATATAAAAAAATCTATGACATTTTCACAATATATACAGACGTGTGAAAAGATCCAGTTTACTTATAAATGTTATGTAGAAAAACATTAAAAACAAAAAATAAAATAAACTTGACTACTACTGTAATGAACAAGTCTTTTTTGGTGGATCTCATTAACTGTACTAAAAAATTTCCAGTGTTGAATCAAAAAAGCAAGATAACGAGGAAGAAATTGTAACTGCCTTACATATGTTGTTTTATTTATATAAAGGGATTTTTACTGCAAAAGCATGTGAGTTTTTCTTCATATATTCATAAGAATTATGTTCTTGTCAAATCATCGTTTGGTAAATTGTTTTACTCACCTTAATACCTTTAGTATCCTCCTCGTCAAATGAACCAATGTCGAAAGCATCTGCAGCATTGACCTCTCCCCGAGGAGGAATTAATGGTGGTTGGTATTTCTGAAGGTATACTTGTTGCCAATCCATCCCAGCAAAGAATGGATGTTCCTTCACTTCGTCAGCTCTGATAATACAAAACATTACTTCTTAACTTTTAAGGATGATATACTGTAACTAACTTGCATCACGATACAACGGAGATAAAAGTCTTTGGCAAGGTAGCTTAAGACAGACTTAGCTGCAATAGCCACAAGGAGGCTGCATGTATATGTTCTCTCTACACACTGTATTTCACAATGTGTTAGAATGTAGACTGTACACTTCTCTGACTGTGTTCATGGTAAAAATTAATTAAACTTCTATCATGAAAAATAACCATAAAAAAATAAGTTTGAAATCAACCATTATTGCTTAAACACACACCAGAACTCCTGAAAATGGAAAAATACATGAATAAACTAAACCATAAGACCAGTACTCAGACGTTTTTGATGATATCAAACACTTTCTAAACAATTGTGATGTTTCAAAGATAGAAATCATTACTTTATAGTTGCCTCTCTTCTCAATAGCCAAGCGTCTTATTAACTATTATAAAAAGTGAATGAGTTCACCATCAACAAAGCCTTTCCTGTTGCCAGCACCATTACTATCATTGCAAGGAATAGGTCTCTTGATTCAAGTGGAGAGGGGGGAAGAGGGAGAGGGACACTTTTGTGTTATACTTTTTATATACAAAAATAATTTGTTTAATAACCTTGAATTCAGCATGAACCATTTTTATTTTTTTAATTGCTGAGTGTATATTTAGGTAGAGAGACCTACAAAGATTTGATTGGCCCCCATTGGACTGACAACAGGCTTTTCCAAGGACTACAGCATATATGTACTCAGTTGTATAGTAAGGCATCTTTTCTGGGTGGTATTTGCAGAGGTTTGTCTGGAGCACTTGAAACTTTGTCCATGTAATATGAGACAATGATCCAGTACTTCTGTCCACAATTAACAATCTGGATATTTGTGAGTACCAGTACACTTCTTTCCCCAAGCATTAACAAGAAGAAAATTGGGTGTCAGTTTGAACTGGAGTAAAATTTATGGTATTTGGATGTATCTATCCTAGAGCATATCCGCACAATGCAAGACACTTGTCTTATACAATTTAAACAAATAAGAGTGAAACCAAATAACAGCTCTAAATATAAAGTGGTACAGGATGTCAACATATCTGAATTATACACCTAGCAATTTTCATGACCAGCAAAGAATTGTAAAGGAAAATAAATAAACATATTTGACACAAAACGTAAGTTAAAAAAAATAAAGTTAGTAAATAAAAGCCCAGTGACTAAAATGAATGAAACTTGGAATATTTCACTTCCAAGCCCATCAGCAACAGCATCCAAGGTCCAAACAATACAGAAAGCAATATAAAACTGGGGCTAACAGGTAAGATAAAAGACACCCTGTTAAATGGGATGCTCACTTGGAAACTATTAATGTAACACTAGAGCTAAAATTGGTTGCATTGTATACAACTAATATAAGGGAATTATAAAGGGATTTGTATAGTACACTGAATGAACACATTATATTCTTTCTCACTATTACAGCTAATCAGGTAAAACTGAGGTAGATACTATTTGTTTTCAAAGGAGTACTTAAGTACATTTAGTAACTGGAGGTAATTTTAAATAGTATACAGTATTCCTTATAGCAATTCCAATGACAGTATTTAGTTTGAATTTATCCTGTCTTTACATTAGAAATTTTTTGCACATTAAGCTAATACATTTTATTTTAGAATAAATTAATACACTGTTACTATGCAGAATAGTAAAAAAGTTAAATAGTATTTTGGTCAAAACACAGCTAAGTATAAGTGTGCTAATCACAGTTACAAGTAAAACTAATCCACTAGAAAATTTAGATTATTAATTAGGTTGCCAGGTTTTAAGATACCACATTCCTCAACTATTTAACACAAGTAGAGAAAAACTAATATAATAATAGTTCAGTAAAATATAGTTCTTAATATCTTACCCTCTTCCTCTACAACCCAATCTTTTATCAACATCTCTGTGAAGAAGGCCTTCTAGAAGACTGCGAAGATCTTGAGAAAATGTGTCTGGAAGTTCAACGTTCTGCAAAAAGTATCATATATACTTAATTATTACAGAAAAAAAACCATTACAGAGTTTTTTTCTTGTTCACATAAGGTTAAGATTCTGGATATGTGGGACAATCAAACCATGAATGATTAAAACCTTTCTTATATAAAAATTTATGAATACTCTTCAGAATTGTAATGTTGTCATCAAAACTGCAACAACACCAGCAATCATAATGCTACTGATTTAAGTGCTTATATGAAAAAATATAAAACCTAAGCTTAGATAAAATGAGAAAAAATTGCTTGAAATACCCAGGGGTTGATGTACAGCTATAATAAAACAAGAATTCTAAGACTGGGAAACAAAGATGACACGCAGTAAAATTTTTATTGCAAATATCAAAAGAAATATAGAGCAGTCAGTGAAGCAAGGATTTGACAAAGAAAAATTTTTGAAGCAGGAAGTGAATGCAAAAGAAAGGATAATGTGGAACTGAAAATATATTGTCATAAAAGAATGAGTTTTACATGGAGTGAGTTTTGTAATGGGCTGTTGAGTGATGATAATTAGGAGAGTGGACTGATGTAGCAGTAGATGGTAAGTGAATTCTGAAGATAAAAAGTTGATGAATAAAAGGGCATGTGATCTGGAATGAGGTAATGCATTTTGGTGAAAGAGTAATTCAGTGGCTGTTGTAGAAGAATGTCAGTTGTAGACTTGCACCAGTGTTGGTAAAGGTAATAATATAGTACTAGTCTAGTGACATAAAAACTTGAAACATCCCACATCAAAAACTAGTGTCCTTTGCAAAATAAGTGAAGTTTAGTAACCAATAGATGAACTTTTGTACAATGTATTACAAACAAGAATACAGGCAGTCCCTGGGTTATGACGGGAGTTCCATTCTTGAGACGCATTGTAAGCCAAAAATCGCTGTAAGCCGGAACATCGTAAAAAATCCTAAGAAAACCTTACTTTTAATGTTTTGGGTGCATTAAAAACTATGTAAACTGCATTCTCATTGCATTTTTCATAAAAAACCTTCAATTATTGATTATTTTGCATTTTTGGAGTCATATTTTTTCTGCTGGATCAGCGTTGTAGGTGTCATAACCCTGGAACATGTGTCGTAAACCTGGAAATAATTTCTGATAAATATAATTGAAAAATGTTGTAACCTCGGAATGTCATAAGCCGAACCCGTCGTAAGCTGGGGACTGACTGTATACTAAAAAGCATAATAATATACTGAAAGTCTGGTAGAAGTGTACTCAATACTTACCATTGTTAAAGTCATTCGGTCAATTTCATGTTTGTCCCGTGTTTTATGTTGCCTAAAAGGTGAGTGGCCTTTGAGCAACTTGTATAACATACAACCAAAGGAGAACCAATCTGCTGAGCTGTCATATGCAGTTCCTTTACTCAGGACTTCTGGTGCCATGTAACCATGAGTACCCCTGAAATTATATTTCATGAAAAGTTTATAGACGCAAGAATGTAAATAGAAAATATATGATCAGTAAAACTATCACTGAAATGCACAATCTGGTTGGTAGAGCAGTAAAGCAATGCTGTAATACCTGATGACAATATATTTTTTTACATAATTTACAAAGTTAGCTTTTAAAAAAATAACTTACACAGATGCATGAGGTTTCTTTTTAGAAAAGTCACACGCTAAGCCTAAATCTGATATCCTTACGTGACCATGCTCATCCAGAAGGATATTTGCAGGTTTAAGATCCCGATACACAATAAAACGACGATGCATGTGTTCGAGGCCTGAAATTTAGAAAATAATTACATTTCCACACATTGCCAATTCATCTTTCAATGAAATGAGTTATCATTACTGTAGAGATTATGGTGAACATATTATTATAACATGGGCCTATGGCATTCCAATGCGTTGTTTGGTGAACTTATAGAATAAATTACAATATTTCAGACAACTAACAACAATAAGGTTGGAAAATGTGTGATAATTACAATTTTGATACAGACACAAAAAAATAAATGGAGCAATGGGGCATTAAAAAACCATGATTTCAAGTGTAACGAGCAAACTACTTTGGGAATACTTTTTGGAAGCCCTAAATCTTACCTAAAATAACTTCAGCAGCATAGAATCTCATCTCTTGATCATTAAATACACCGTGTTGAGACAAGTGGTAGTGCAGGTCTCCTCCATTCATGAGATCAAGAATGAAGCAAAGTTTGTCCGGCGTGTGGAAGGCATAAGTCATACAGACAATAAATGGACAATCCACCTAAAAGAAATTACCAATGTAATCATAGAGAAAAAAAAATGTCTGATGTATCAGAAAAAATCTGCAGTAATAATGAAGATAATCGAAAGTACTAAAGCACATTTCATTCTCAAATATATTCTTCTGTAATAGTTTAGTTACAAACAGGCAAGTACATAGCAACATCTGTTACAATTGTTTTCAAAATGCTACAAAACATAAAACAACAGCACTTACCCCTGTGCTGACTAGAGATAGCATAATACGTTCGTTCAGGGCTAACGTCTCTCCCTGCTTCATCTTAATACGTTTTTTGTCAAGACATTTCATAGCATACATTTTACCAGTGTCTGCTTTGCGACACCCATAGACCTCTCCAAACCCTCCACGACCTATGATCCGGTGGACACTGAAGTCATTCATTGTTAGCTGGTAAAAAATGAAAATATATATACATGAATAACTACTCTGAAATTCATTAAGCACTCCTTAAACTAGTGTATCACTCTCTTTATCAGTACCTGAAAAAAATTAAACATTTCATTTGTGAAATAACATATTTGTGTGTAACTTTCCAAGAAAATGGCTAAAGTTCAATTGTTTTTTGCAATAATTTACTCTTTATTTTGAGTGTAGTTTTTCAATATAACTAAAATACTGGAATAAAAATATTTTGTTTCTGAGGTTTCACATCATCTATGAGAAACACTATTTCTATTAAGCACTACCACGAAATGATTTACAATTAAATTTACATACAGCTTCATGGAAGTTTAATAATATAACTCTGGTGACGTGAAAAAAATTTTCATTTGCTCATTATTGCCACAGTAACCCCTTCAAATGTTACAACAGAACAACAACGATGTGACAAACAAACGACGACGCACAAGCAAATACCACCTGGCATCACTCGACTCATTTTGTTCTCGCACACCTCCCGTTCCAGAATTTGCATAGGGTCATCAGTGATGCAGTGGCTTCATAAACATGGTCATCAGAGATGCAACTGGGTCATAAAGAAAACGATAAAAAGAGAGGAAAAGAGGAAAAACGCGAATAACAAAAGGTGAGAGGTATTTTAATGGAGATAAAATAATATATAAGGAAGGGTGGATCCAGGACAGATAAATACAACACTGGATGTAAAGATTAAAAGTATCTCCATGAAAAAGTATTCATAAGGGTCTAGTTTCCCATTAGAAATATATACGACTAAAAGACACGAAATTTGTCAACTGTCATTCAAAGTTGGAAAATATTTGCTAACAATCACCCAAAGGTAATTTTTAGTGGATTAATGGAGAAGTAAAATACAATTCTTCAAAAATGAAAAAAGTTAAAAACAAAAGTTATAAGAGTATGGAAATCCATAGAGAGGAGAGCTTCGGCGCTGGAAGTTGAAAACGAATTATTGAAGAGGAGGAAACTTTCGTGTCAGGTTTGCAAAAAACAATGAAACAAAATGTCCCTTTGTGAAAATATTCGGTATACGGGCCGATATTTCCAGCATAATGAACGTAAAATGACTCGGAGATACTACAGTCCCGGGATGTATTGTAAGCTTGAGCTGAGAATGGTGGGGTGGGATTTCATTCACAATTAAAATGGATGAGAATTGCCTGCAAACTCGTAACTGGGACGAAAGTGGCTCTGAAGGAACCTAAAGCTTCATTCAAGGCCAACTTGATGAAACTGGCAAAAACTAAACATCACGTCACTATGAGAGTAATACATTAATGTTGAAGCCATGAAATACTTCCCTAAGAAGTATAAATCGCTTTCTCTCACGAATTGTACTCTTTTCACTTTAGAAAGGAAAAATCCTTCCATGAATAACATATACTATTAAAATAACAAGTATTGACTCCCACACGATGTTGAAATAACAACCTCTTAATAAGCAGATTTACTGTTATTCCTGCATATGTTAATTTAAACGTGGACAAAAATAAAAATAAATGAAACAATAATACACGTAAATCTAGAAACAAAGAGCTTATTCCCCCTCACTTGCCAATTTCATTGTTTCCAAAAACAATGCAGTTATTTCTCGCCTCTTGCCCATTAGTAATCCAAACCTAGGGTACTGTCGAGATATAGGCGCGCCACACACACACACACACTCTATATATATATATATATATATATATATATATATATATATATATATAGATATCCTATATATATATATATAAAATTTCATTTAATCTAACATCGACCAAGCAACATTCGTCTGAGCAACAAACCCCCATCAACATTAGGAGAAACTCAGAAACTCGAATATAAACTTGATTTAAAAGAAAAGACAAACAAAATACAACCCAGTTACACAAAAATGATAAAAATGTTGCTTTCGATAATATGAATGCATTTTAAACAAATGCTATCCTAATATTTCGCACAATAAGATATTATTTCTATAAAATATACCAAGAAGGCTCTTTTTGCAAAAGCTAATCACTGCACATAGCTTTTAATGTTACATACATTATCCATTGTTTTATGAGAGGAGAATATCAGCATACGAATATTTATGTACAATGCCAAAAATAATTTATACGAAAGAAAATTATAATAGAAAAAACTATTACAGCAATAAGCTCTCAAGAAAAAACACGCTACTTTCTAGAATTATTCACAGAGTAATCGGATATATAATAGTAGATTCTCGATGATAAAAACGCTAAATTGTGGTATAAAAAAACGAATTTATGTATCGGAGATGATACTTGCAACATCAGCTAGGAATCGGAACCCCGAAATGAATGAAATTCATTTAATGTCCATCGGACTTGATGCTTGCAAATCGGTAAAATAACATTTAAAAGCAAAAACGATATTCAAGCATTGCACATCACTTTAAATAAACCTCGCCACTTAAGTAATTTATACAGTACAAGAGGGTTTGAGTTCTATAAACAAATTCAGCTATAGCACAGTTACATGTGTAAGTTAAATATGAATAGCATTGACCGTAGAGTTTCACCCGTTACCCTTAACCAGAACTTCTGCCAAGGAAAATGGGGTTTCGAAAACGAGAACTGAGACCTACTCGCTCAATGCAAAGAATCGAGAGAGAGAGAATCATGCATGGCTAAAAATTCCAATACAAATAAAGACCAGAACGTGAGCTATAAACCACTTGTCAAACATGGCTGTCGAAAATACTCAAGAGTTGTATTCGAGTCCCAATAGCTGAAGCAACATCATTCTGATGCCATCTGACATCTTTCAAAACTAATAGGTCTGATTATTAAATAAAACAGAAAACCTTTACATGCTATTTAAATACATACCATTAATACCCTTCTCATGAATAAAGCGCCCCATCTCTTCCACACACGAACCCATACATACATACAAGCAACTTCCTACGTACAAATCGGACTCCGAAATACATTCAATGATTTTTTAAAATGAGAAATACAAAAACAATTGGCATTTCTGGACTCCCTTTAATTGGACGGTCGCATTGCTTACATATCCGGCCCAGCTCGAATTTTTTTTTTTCTCTTTCGCTCGTTCTCTCTGCTACTAATGATCAAAATCATCTGGTCGCGAATAATTAAATCTGTGATGCGGAGCTTCGTCCTCAACGGACAACACCGGCTCTTTCAGCCTGGCTTCAGCTGAGGCACTGTGGACGAGGATGTTTTTGACGCTCCCCTCCAATTATGATGTCTTATGCTGGATGCCACGGATGCTATGAAAGGCATTTCCTTCGTAGGAAATCTTGGAGGACAGAAATATTAATAAGCTTGGTGAAAATGAGTATACAGTTGGATTCAATTCCATGATTACATGGGTCTTTTCTTTTTTGTATATCTCGATGAAAATGTTTGTTTAAGAACAGCGCAAAATATATATTTAAAAACTGATCGCATGAAGAAACTTACAGTAAACCATTACATGTTCCAACCCCGCCAATTTCTACAGTTTAATATCGAAAAGTCTTCAAGCCCATCACTTGCTACTAACATCAAACGGAACCATAACATAAAATCAAACCGCAAATGTTCCAGTGAAACTGAACAAGAACATTTCAGCCAACATCCAAGCTTTCTGAATGCATTATCAGTCACCAATTCAAAAAGGGAAGCCAAGGATGCAAGAGCCACCTCTCAGTGCCACCTTCGGAAGAATTCGGACGTGAAATCCTCTCATAAATCTTCACTTCTTGCCTACTCCGTCTTCTTCCTCCTCTATCATCGTCAATCAGCATCATCATTCATACCCCTCCTCCTCAGGTTCTCCCTCCCCTCCCCTCCCCTTCCACCACCGTCCAACTTTAAAACACCATCCCTTCGGCCATTGTCGCCAAATGTCATTTAGAAGGATGTCTCCACTTGCAGTTCTTCTCTCTTTTCTCCTCCGGGAGGAAGGAATCCTCTTCTTTTATTTTTTGCCCCCTTCCATTCCCTTCCCTTCCCTGGCATTCATCTTTCTCTGGGACAGGACAGGCAGGAATTCATCTTCTGCTTTGCAATTTCATTCCTGAGTAAGTCTCCGCTTACAGTTACCCGTCAGTTACTCTCTGCCTTCACTCGTGCTTCTGCCTCGCACATACCGAGTATGAAAGGTGGCCAGTCTTATCTTTCCCTTACATTTAAACTCTAATATAATGTAGATCTGAATTTCGAACCACGAATTCATTCCTGTAGCTTAAATTTAGAGAATAAGGGTGACCGGGGATAGTTGGCTACAGGGGTAAGTTGGCACACTCAAAATAACTTTAAAGTTTACCAATGGATGACTAATATATATATATATATACTGTGTAATTGTCACGTGGTTCCTCAGTTACCAGCAAAATTCTGTAGAGATAGAACGTAGGAGCTCGAATTTATGTGACAAATTTTTATTTTGATGGTAGTAAGTACATTTTTTTATCTTTCTGTTGTTTGCTATAACATCTATAAATTCATGAAAGATTATTTTTCAGTTATATCATAGTTTTCCTTATGGTTTAAAGATTCTATTCCATTAAAATTAATCATTCAAGGCATCTTAGTGTGGAATGGTAAGTGTTTTTGTACCAAATGTAGAGATGGGGCAAGTTGGCTCAAAACAAATGGGGCAAGTTGGCACTTGTACAGACTTGCCTCACGTTATTTGATAACAATAGTAAGCCTATTTATTTATATAATTTACGTTTTATTCCTGAATTTTTGGAAGGATAATGAGATTAGTGTCCTATCATTTCCTCCAAATTGCTCTCACAAGTTGCAGCCCCTGGATTTTAGTGTTTATAGACCTCTGAAGAAATGTGTTAACAGGGCATGTGATTCGTGGATGACTTGTAATCCCGGATCAAGTATGCCCATCTGTGACATTCCTGGTAAAGTTTCCTCGGCTTTACCACTAGCTGTCACTTATTCTAATATTTTCAGTGGGTTTAGGATTGATGGAATTTCAACTTTGAGTACAGACTATTTCGAGATTTTGATTTTAAGGGTGGTTAAGTAACAGATTGAGAGATGTCCGAAAAGACATATAGGCTTCAGATCAATCATCAGCGTGATACAGAGTTTAAGAACTGCTCCTGTTGCTTCAGAAGAAAGCTCAGCTGAAGACAGCCTGTGTTTGGTAAGCCAGGAGAGGTGTGGGTCCAGTGCAGGGCATGTAACATGTGGGAGCATGAAGACTACTGACGAGGATTTATTTGACACCTGCCACAATGACAACTAGATGATGATCTGAAGTAATACAAATGCCTTATATTTTGAATTTTGGAAATTCAGAGGGTATTTTTGCTATTTGATTTAAATGCAATATAGACATTTTCTTTTAATTGTCATTGTGCCAACTTACCCCATAATGTGTGCCAACTTACCCCGTATACGGAGCAAGTTTGCACGTCAAAGTTATTTTTTTCTAGAGCTTATTGTTACCATATGTTGAAAGCAAACAACAATTATTTTGCTCTATGATAAAGACGAATGTTAATATTTGTCAATGGTGGTAAGAATTTTGCAAAATTTTTTGTTTTATGTTCGCAATAACCAAAATTGTTAAAAGTGTGTCAACTAGCCCCGGTCTCCCTTACTTCTTAAGAAAAAGGAAGGGACAAAAGACCGCCCACCTACGTTCTTTTAACGCTAGGGAATCACCTCACCGTGAGCTATAAAAGCCGACTGTTGAATACCTTTCCAAACATACCACAAGCTTGAAGCAGCCCAAACAAACAAAACTCGGTGCGGTCCAAATATCCTTCCGGCGACGCTTGATCCCTCCTCCCCCTGCGGACAACGGACCGCCCTGGACGTCCGTCAAACCGCCTCCCACCACAACGAGCGGAGATGGGACAGGTGGCGAGGAGTTATGGCTCCCAGGTCGACCACCCTTTTCAAAGGTTTGTGTCAAGACGACAAAATATATTGCTATTAAAACAATGATGTCGCGGCGTCTTCCTCCGCAGGGACGATGTTTCTGTTCAGGCTTAGGCTTCCTTTGCTGGCCTTGTCTTGTGCGGCCTCAGGAGTTGATGGCGGTTACGCTTTCATCACCTGATGACATATTCCGGATCCTTTCTTTTTATATACGTTATATACGGTTATTCTTGGCGTTATTACATCCAGTGATTCTATCTGCTTCTATCTTTCTATATAATATAAACATATACAACCATACACATGCATTATATATATATATATATATATATATATATATATATATATATATATATATATATATATATATAATATATATATATATAGCTATATCTATATCATATATATATTATATATATATATATATATATATATATATATATATATATATATATATATATATATATATATATATATATATATATATATATATACACACACACACACAAGGTGTAACAAGAGTTTATGCAAACATTTTGTTAAATGAAAGAAAATGTCATTCTAAGCAGAAAATGCTCTATAGACATGTGCATTTTAAGGCTTTGTTTCTCCGAGGCGAAATTTTAAAATATCCAGTTTTCCTTAACTCGGCGCTCGGCCAACATGGCGTATGCTATGTCTGAGTAGTCAGGGATGGGGGTGTTTTTTCTCGCAGGTTCTTGAAAAATGTTACATTACAGTCACTACAATTAGTAAATCACCAGTGAACAGATTTCACTGTACTCTAATTTAATTTTAGTGATTAGCTTTATATATTAAGAAAGTAGTGTAAGTGTCACGGAATTGTTGAATCAGGAGTCAGGATTAGGCCTATACTGAATGAGTGATAATGACAGTAATCATGATGACGAGGGATTGTTGGTAGCGAAGTTACGCCACTTTGAACAAAGCCAGCTTTTCTACCTTTTTCTGTTACTGCACGAATATAATATGCACTACCTTTTTCCGGAAAGACTGAAGAAAGTGAATTTTCCATAAAGCTGCCATTGTTTTTCGTCTGACAGACGAAAGCATTTTCTTAGGTGTGTTTTTCCCTTCGAGTGGTGTATGATGAATACTTTTGATGGAGAACGAGAGATTTTTGAAAATACGTTTTAAATCTTTGATCGGTGTTTAATGAATATGCCTATCTTTGATGGAGGGGAGATTCCATTCGGCTTACTTTTCTTTCCTCTATCGGAATCCAGTGAATACCAATGATGGAGAGGGAGAAAGTTTCAATGGTATTGCATTTTCCCCTTTGTTCAGTATCTAAAGAACACATCAGATTTGGAAGTATTTTATTCGCAACGGCCTAATCGCCCATTTCCTCTTTTTTATAACAGTGGAGTTTATTGTTGCAAAACCCATAAATAAACCTCATATCTGCATATTCCACATTACTAGAACAGTAAGGCATTGTCTCCAGTTTCTTGTCCCCCTCCCCATAACCGTGCATACTCCGACATCCCGTGCGGACCATCTTACTTGGCCATTTAATGATATCACATATTTTAAAAATTCACCTCACCGACAAAACGAGTCTTAAAATGCATTTCTATAGAACATTTTCTGCTCATAATTACTTTTTCTTTAATTCTACTAATATCTGCATAAACTTGTGTTACACCCTGTATATATATATATATATATATATATAGATATATATATTATATATATATATATATATATATATATATATATATATATATATATTATATATAGTGCACATTTGAGGGACTACAGTTTTTACAAATGGAACAAAACCACGTTTTACAAAAGTATACACATATGAAAGCGTTAGCAAATAATGCAGTATAAATAATCTTACACTATACTATTTGTAAGCCTTGTACGGAGACACAGAGGCAAGAAAACTAGAATAACACTTGAAACACGATTTATAAATATGTATGCAAGAAGGAAATTTTTATCAGTACTTACTTGAATATTCAACTCTAGATTTTTCCATTGGCAGAACCTCGTATACTTGTCACTGCAAAGAAAAAAACCAAATGTTAAGTTCAGCTCTGCTTTATGATCACACAGTTTACAAAAATTATATTTCTGTCATAGAGAATTCAGTAGCCAAAACAACGTTGTGCTCCTCTTGTCGCTTACTCCGCCGTTTCAAGCACACACTAACTACAGAAGCTATTCTCATACATATTGTACTCTCTCTGCCTTCGAAGAAGGATACAAGGATCGGAAACGACCAAGGCATTTGTACAGACTACCGACTACGGACTATGGCAGCCTTAAAATCACACTTACACAGCGTCGAAGGGGAAAAGTGGATTTTGATTAAGAATGTGAAGCAAAATGTACAAGTTGTTTAAATGATTTGTGGAACAAGAAGAAAGCACATAGAGCAATGAAAGCACGATTTCAAAATTGTTGTATTACATGAGAGCTAACATAATATTTAGAAGTTGATAAAAACCCTCTAGGTACAACGAAAAACATGAACACCGACGGTTGCAGATGTAAATACCCCAAAGAGAATTCTATAATGAGCACGGCCATTGAGTTTTTGAACATACATTATTTGTCAGTGAGAGAGAGAGAGAGAGAGAGAGAGAGAGAGAGAGAGAGAGAGAGAGAGAGAGAGAGATTCAGTATTTACGACTCTGTACGTGGAGACAGCTTTTAAAATCTACGCTCAACGAAGGTTAAATAACAATTCCAAGGAAGTTTGTATAGAGAAAATAACACGAAAATAAAGCGTTCATGTGTGAATCGTAAAAACAAAGGCCTCAAATAAAGCCGCAGCTGAGGTACCAGTTTAATTAAACCGATTAGCCTAGACGGGAAATTGTTTCTTAGTGCACTTATCCATTACACACCCGTTATGAAAACAGACAAAATTCAAAGACCCAATGCGATTCCTCTCCCCAAACTCACAAAACAATCTGATTCAAGGATTGACTCTTACATTTCTGTAGAACATGTTGGTGATGGACAAGTGTTCCTAAGCAAAGCTGGCCTTGTGCCAGTAAGGGCTGTTGCTCAGAGAGACGACCGTTATGTACGGCTACAGATAATTCAAAATGCAATAATGACAATAATATTGTAGCCTTCTAGGCTTGAGAGACATTGCTACCTACACACTACTTTTACATGATGTTATCCACTAATTTTCTTCCCGAAAAAGATGGGAAAGCTGTGGCAGAAAGTGCTATATAAATGTGGAGAACTTGAAGCTCGATAACGGAAGTTTTCCAGTAGGAGTATACTACCTGGTCATTTAGCTTTAAAATAAACACAATTGTCTTACTGTTATTGCAGTGGTAAGTAAAAGTGTCAGTAGAATAAAATACGTTTCTAGAACACAATGGACCCCTGTGCAGTTCCAACTTGACCCCTAACCTCTAAGTATGACCTTGACTCCACTTTGGACGTCAGTTTCATCAGCTGGGGATGCAAGCTAAACATGAAGTCTCTTACCTCGTATGGTTAAACAGTTATCACCATGACTGATCTTTGACCAAAAGTATGAGCTAACTTTGACCCCTGGACTTACCATTCACAGATATTAAAATTATAGAGCTTTGATAAATTGGCTATGGCAGGTAGATGGATATACACAGGGACAGACAAACAGGCCGAAAGACAGAAGGATAAGGACAGAAAACAGACAGGGCGATCACCAGGCAGCCCTGGACGTTAACGGCCATAACCATCTCTTTCTATATAAAATAAAGAATATCTAGATTTATTTATCTTCGCACTCCATAGATTTTAAATGGATCCCTGCTGGACTTAAGTAACTTTAAATAATGAAATCCATGGTCAAGATTAGTTACTATTGCAGTAACGAATTACTTTAGCCATCAGTTCTTAAACGCGTCCACGCTTGATCATAGCCATAAAACCATAAAGTAGCCATTATTCAGCCTAAAGATCTGACTAAATACACGGGGTTTTAATTTCCATGGATGATTTTTTTTATGTCGGCAAAATTTATGATGCTCATGGCTGCATCTGTACAACCTACCCTCAACTATAAAACCAAAAGCTTTATACACTGCCTGTCCTTATATGAAAGAAACCATATATACATGTATAGTAAACATATAACATAATGTTACATAAACAC
This sequence comes from Macrobrachium nipponense, assembly GCF_015104395.2. NCBI lineage: Eukaryota > Metazoa > Arthropoda > Malacostraca > Decapoda > Palaemonidae > Macrobrachium > Macrobrachium nipponense. The sequence goes on along the minus strand of NC_087202.1, from coordinate 44,420,678 downwards.
AACAGCATTTGTTGGAGTCGAAAAATAGGACGTCAGGCTATATTTCCTTTCAAAGCTCCTTCAAAAGCTTTAGAGGGCCATTGCTTAAACAGAGTATGATGATGTTAGGTATAAACGCCCTTACATCGTCTGCGTGTCGAGGCCCATCCTGTGTTACAGTGTGTGAGGCGGTCGTCGTCCCATGAAAGAAAAATATTTGCAGTAGAGGAAGACCGTCGAGGAAGTGCCGGTGCCCCTCCCTCTACCACCAGGCCCTCTCCCTTGCACTTTGCATAATGGCTGTTGCAAAAAGTTTACTACTAAATAAATGCTTTATATCGCACCCCGACGTTACGTTTTGAAGGCTCCTGAGTCGAGCCGTTTATGCAAAAGGGTTTTAACTTTGCTCGTTCATTTATTCATGCGACGGGACCCCGTCTGCTGAATGGAATCAAATGATGCAGAATGGGCAGGAAAACAGAGAATTCATTTTAAGGTCATGACAACAATTCTTTTGGTTTCGCAACATTATTCGATAAGTTTTTTCTTATATGCTATAGTATAGAAAACACGACTGAAAATAATTTTGTCCATAATAATAATTAACTGAGGAACATAAAACAGAAATCGAAGGATAAATAAACAATATGATAATAAAATACCATTAATATCAATTGATAAGTTTATACTAAAACAAACGGATAGGAAAAGCTCAGTCACACAGAATCGACAATACAATTTCATGGCCTATCTGTTCACCCACGGTAAAGCCTTGTTAATTTCATAGCTATCCGTTCATAATTTTGACTACTAATCAGAAACAGGGAAGCAGATGAACAGTGAAACAGCAGCCTACACACCACTGTGCACACTTGGGTGTAATCGTGACAATTCAAACTTTTCACAGTACTGAAATGTAAATACAATAGTCAATATTTTTGTGGTTCTGATAACCTGGAATATCTAGAAAACTTAATTATCAATAATGATAATAACAGTAAAGTACTTATCAGACAACGTACTCCTGAGTTTCCTTCCAAAGATACAACACTTACAGAATCTAAAGACTAGTGACTGGTCCATCGTCTAACCTTCCTAACATTATTTTAGTTAAACAATTTCAGGATCTAACAGAAACCGCAAAATAACCTATCTTCGTACCATTCTTTAAAAATCCGTCCTTCCGAGCGCTTTCCATTTGCCAGGGATTGGATCTGCATAATCACCAAATCAAATAAGACTGGGCTCAGCCAGTGATTGACATTCCTATAATTTGATGAAAATCCGGCTATGAGTTTAAGGCCAACTCCCAGACGAAGAGGCTGAATGCAGGATGAGAGTCAGAATCTCCAAATAATGATGATCGTAGTGGAGAAATTATAAAGAAAAAGCCGCAACAATAATATAATAAACAAATTCACTGGGAATTTTCCCAAACCCTTGCAACCAAAAATAGCAAATGCCATTAGTTATAAGGAGGGACAAAGAATATTTTACGACATAAATCAGTATACCACCCCAGAAAATAAGGAACATTATAAAAATTCCCAGTTCGCCATTTAAAATCTGATCATTTCAACCAGTAAAAAAGCTCCCTAGACTTCCTTTTGAACGAAGCAACGACTTTCAATTCAGTTCATAGCCAGGGAGACGAAAAGTTTAATAGCAGTGTTTGGGAACAGGAAGAAATTAGGGGACACTAAGAAAGGCAGAGAAGCAATGTTCTGAAAGCAACTGTTTTGAAGAGGCCATCAGTTAGAGAAACAATAATAGGTGTTATAGAAACCAATGAAAATTTGAGAGGAAAATGCCATTACAATTAACTCTAACACATAAATTACTTTATTTTGAAATTTTACCTTTCAAAACAAAGCATCGAAGCGATAGACTGGCAAGTGTTGACCGTTGAGAGAGAGAGAGAGAGAGAGAGAGAGAGAGAGATTTCAGGTCTCTCGTCGCTTGATTTAACCTGACGTAGTTGTTACCAATTTTTAAGATCGCATAAAAATGAAAGGGATAAGACAAGAACTTGACCCAAGGGAACACAAACCAAAGAAGGATTGTAGCCTTTCACCTTGAACAATGTAACTCAAATAACCTACAGATGTAAGCTGCTGCGGCTACTGCTACTACTATTGCTGTTGCGAATAATAATAACAATAACCTGTTAAGACTAATAATAATAAATAAGCTGTCTCCAACACAACATTAATAAGTATATATTATCTACCTAGGAATGTTACTAATAAATCTAAAGGAAAAGGGTATATGATCACAGTGGAAAAACACCATCGTATGTAACGTGTCATAACTACTAGAGGACTATAACAATAACCTGAAATATAAAAAGAAAAGATAAGAGAAGATTAAAAACAGTTGAGCACACTAAGCAGGAAATTACAGGACAGAGAACGTTCATAAAAACTTGTCGTTATCAAGGGTATGATTTACATTAGCTAGAATGAAGGAAATGAGTTCTTCTGCTGCTCGGCTCCTCAGCCAAAATAATGACATTGCGCTGTGGGACTTTCTTTCTCATCTGCCTCATGAAATATTTCTCATCTTTTGTACTTCTTTGCCGAAGAAGACAAGGGTTGGAACTTTTGTGCTCAATTTACTATCTATTAGAAAGTTACAGTCAAAGGAATAAATAGGATACGGTGGTATGTATCAACATTATTACCTAATTTGTTTTCCTAAAAATGGAAAAAAAAACCATGATGTGTACAGGTTCCTCTGGGCGTAAGAACAATAACTGAATTGCACTGGGGTCCTTTTGATCTATTACTGCTGTCAGTCTGTGTACTCAGCACTGACTAGACCTCCATTTTCTCTAGCATAAATATTTATACAACCCCTGACCAGCCTAACCTCTTATAAACTTCTTTATGATCATAGCCTTTGAAATAACTCTGAATTGTGTTTTCCATACAGAAAATTTATGACCACATAGCTTTATCCTTATTGTACAAAATTTCATCTCTGTATTCCAAATATTCCATTATTCTATTCTTCAGCCTCAGCCTATTTATTCATAAGAAAGAGAATGGTCAACAATATGCATCACAAATTTTACTTCATCAGAGGAACTTTCCGTACTCCATAATTCTATGCTCCTGCTTTATATATTATTATACGGTTCCTGTCCTCACCCAGTGCACTATATTAAGTAACACTTGACTCAAGATGCTTACGTGATAAATTATCTTTCGCAACACCAAAGCCAACATTAACCAATCCATCATCTTAGCTTCCACATATCGATATGACGGCTTATCATCTTCATTTTCATCTTTCTCAGATATAAAACTTCCACTACCCTTTGTAACCTCTTCGACATCACCAACGTCCCACCAAAAAACAAGTCGCGCAATGTTTCACACCTAAACTTGATGCCTTTTTCTTTCAATTTTATTATTAATCCTTTATATAAATATTAAAATGTTAATGCGCAACATCAGCATAGTAGACTCCGATCGTATCTCCTGCTAAACCATCAATCACTCTCCATTGCATACGATCTTAACAAGTATTGCCTTTCACCATCACCATTCCAATGGTTCACAACTAATGACCACCCTCACTAAACGTCCTAAATATGCTTTATTTAACATTTGCATGACTTCTGTTAAATATCTCCTTTCCTTCAGTCCCTCACTCCGTGAAAAATTGACAGAACAAGCACCTGCTCCATACACTCTTTTCCCCTATGGAAACTCAAAACTGTTCTGTTTAAAGCCATCTACTATCTCAATCGCTTTTTAATTAGAATAAATCATATACATTTATTTCCCGTTAAAGTAGACACGGCTAAGCAGCTATAATTCTTAATCTCTTCTCTCTAACTTGTGTCATACTAGGATATGACTATTCTTTTTATCCATTCCTTTGGAATCTTTCCCTAAAGCTATTCTACCTTTATATATTGTATTCACTCTCTAAACATGATCAAATGTAGGTGGTATCTCACTGAAAACCCAACAGTTTTCGGTGCCATCAATTCTTCAACTTTCTCTAACCGTTTTCCTTTTCCATCCTTATGGTTCATTTCTACCTCGACTCTCAGGTTGACACAAACACATTCAGTTCTCGTAACACTCAGTGATGACTAACTTCTGTTATTTACACTCTACTAGTATGCACCGTCTAAACAGAACGTAGACAACAATGTTCTCTTCAGATAGTGCATCTTCCTTTATCGTAAACATTTCTTCTGATTCATTTGCCCTACAAACGAAAAGTGCTCCATTGGCTTTTACACTAAAGACCTCTCAAATCTTCTTTCAAGTTTGTCGCCACTTTCCTGTTCTCCTCAAGTAATCAGTATCATTACTTTCTATACTATTAGATTAAAGTAAATTCATTATAATTTAATAATAAGTTGTTAATACTTGCCCAACCTTTTGATCTTGTTTTAGTTTTAAGTTTATTAATAAGCTAGCGTCGTTTTTCGTATATTTAAGCTTTTTCTTAGTTTGATGAACTCTGTAAGGGAGTCATATGACTTCGCCGTTTTGCTTTGTTTACCACCTTCTCCCCCGGTATTGGTGAACCACAGAAGTGCCTTATTAACGATCGTTGTTTTTCTCTCCTATGAGCTGTGTTGACTCGAGTGGAAGGCTTGATCGTAAGGGTGGTGATACGTGACAGAGTTAGTTCGAGTTCCTCCTCGTCCTCACAGCCTGACGCTTTGCCACTTAATTTTTGGTCACTTCTGGAGTTTTGGGATCACGGCTTCTTTATTCCTTCGCTGCCTTGTGTGTGGTCGCTGGTGTTTGTCACCCGCGGCATTCATCAGCCACGCCCCTTCCCTCGTTCGTCGGAAGGATTCCGAACGAGTTGGCCCGTGTCTACTGTGAACGGTGCGGTTTGTGGGGTGCGAGATCCGTTGACGTCCCGGATTCTCGGAGGCTACCACCCTCGGTGTTCCCGTGGTATTTTGGGTTGCCTGCAGGCATTGCAGCTTGACCCGGTTGACCTCTGCATCAGCGTCAGTGAGTTCTTGGAACTCGTGGAGACAAGTAAGGCGGCTTTCTACAGGTATGAGATGTTTTATAGCTATTTAAGACGATCGTGGATCGCTGGGTACCTGTAGTTTTGCACGTAAGGTCTTCTGGACCTTGTATGACCTGAAGAGACAATCTACTAAGCCCCTTGTGGTTGAATCAATTTGTAAGGTTATTTTCATAATTTATTGTTTATCAACTTATTATAATTATTCTTAATATATTCTATTCACTAAGTTAAGTTTTGAGTATAATTTAGTCTGTATGTGTTAGGTAGGAGTATTATTAAGTTTCCCTCTTATTTTCTCTTGTTTCCTTGTGCCTAACTTATTTTCTTAGATTAGTTTTGTCTGGCCAGTTATTTGGAAGGTACCTACCTGAAGGCATATTTAAAAATATCCTATTTCTTGGTTTAGGGTTTAGTTTAGTTATAGGTGATCTTTTAAAGATCTTGAGGTTGTTTTTCCCTTGATATATATATTCATTTTGATTATTATTTTTGCCAACCATTACCTTTTCCTTGTGTAAATAAATATTGTAACTATTGTTGAGGTGTTTGTTCTTTTGTTCCTAAGTTACTGTGTTACATTTGTACTGACCGCAAATTCTGAGTAGAGACAAGAACCCCTGAAGTTACGGCCATAAATAAGGTCGTAACATATACCTTATCAATACTGCGGTTCAACCATTAACTTTTTACTTTTTCGTTATACCACTGCCTCTGTCTGTTCTTTTCCTTTTTCTTTCTTCTCTCCCTCACCCTTGAACTGCTTACTCTCCATCCGCTCTTCTTTTATACTTTTACTCGTTGTCCAGGCGTCAGCCACTGAAACTCTTATTCTTCATTAGACAATTCGGAATATTTCATTTTTATTTAACGTCGTACTTCTATTTCCGCTCGGGCCTCAACAGAATAATGTTATGGTACACTCCTGCCACTCACAGCCATTGACTTAGCCATTTACTTTATCATCTACTTTACATGACCCCCATCTCTAAAACTTTCTCGATACCTTCTTCATTCCATAGATACTTATGAACAATTCACTTATAAAGCCACAAATTATAATAAGTTAAACTCGTTTCCAGAAGGCTGCATTCTCATTTACTTCAGGCCAGTACACCGACCAGAAACGCCTTTTCTCTCCAAAGCACTTCTTCTATTGATGTTGGTCACGTCGCCCAGTCACCCTTTCCTCCCAGAAACTTGCTGGGCAACGGATTCAGCCTAACTCCTAAAAGTTCCATTACCGCTGAACCATAACTGGAACTCGGGCACTTAATATCAATGAATTCTTGAATGCTGAGCTAAATGAACACAATCATGTATGGTATCAACACCATAATAATAATTATAATATCACACAATCCTAATCGCCAAAGTCATTAGGCCATCTTCGGACTCTTACAAGCTGTAGCAGTAAATAATTTGTATTAAACTGCACGAGGGCGAATGGCCCAACAAAGTTCAATCCTTACAATAGTCCATCAATCTTCAACATGGGTTCCATCAAGTGACAACACAAAGTGCAGGGATGTATCCGGTGATGGTGGCACAAAATATATATGTAATAAAACAGGTATTTTCTATATTATAATTTTTTTCGTTGCCTCCCTTGCAATCTATAAGCTAAACGGGAAAATGACTGGGAGACGAGAAAGAATGGTAATAAGTCAAGTGTATATACAAGCATGTAAGTGTATGTATGTATGTAAGTATAATAGTATATATCAATATTATATATATATATATATATATATATATATATATATATATATATATATATGATTTGCTAAGATATATTTTAAATATCATTGTAATGTGATATGCTATGACGTTTCTTAGAATGAAGAGAGACAGCAATTTAACTTCCCTAGAGACAGTGTTCGAGGTGATGAGCTTAGGGAATGCTGATGTGTCTTTTTGCTGTATGTGCAGATCTGTGCATGTCCTGTTGCTACAGGCGATTGCAGAGGTGACTTTGAAACTGGTTACAAGCAGTTCATGGGTGTGGACAATGTGTGAGTTCGTATGCATGTGTGAGCTTTTCCCCCTACATATGAGTGTTAAGTAACCATGATGGCTAGATCATCAGAGAGGTGGCAGAGCCAAGATGGCTTCTGCCAAAGTGTTTATAGAGAAGTGATAGTGCATACTGTGTTGAATGGGTAAGCGTTATTATATTTATTTTGGCCAAATTGTGGCTGGATTGTATTTGAATATTTATTTCAGAGATGTTCTATTCATATGATCTTTGATTATAATCTTGTGCTTATCGAAGTGTTCTCCTGTCTTCTAACAGGCGATTCTGGACAAGGGGAATTGTTCTGGAGAAGGGGATTGATCTGGAGAAAGGGGAACTGACTTAAATAATGTCATGGTGTTACTATAGAGACTGTTGTGGCTTTTCCAGTTTTATGACTGAGACTGTTGTGACTTTTCCAGTTTTATGACTAAGATAATATTGGATTATTGGAGTAGAAACATGAAGTGGGGTTATCTGGGTTCAATCATTCATTTAATCTTTCTGTTAAGAACCTGAGTTTATTTAGCCAACACTTTGCTTTTAAATAAATGTGTATTTTTGTAATTCACGACTCTGATTTAGTAGCCTAAGGTAATGGAAGGGGGGAGGTGTGGAGAGAGAGAGAGAGAGAGAGAGAGATTGTTGAGAATCTCGAGAGATCCATCGCTACCTTTTAAAATGTGAGAACGAGATTTTTTAATCTCGTTTATATATATATATATATATATATATATATATATGTGTGTGTGTGTGTGTGTGTGTGTGTGTGTGTGTGTGTGTGTGTGTGTGTGTGACTACGAGCGTGACTGTGTATGTACCCAATTTCCAGATCATGTTGACATCATTACCACCACTGGAAACGAAGAGGAATACACTGCGACGCTACAAAACTCCAAGTATTTTTAAGTATTATCGCAGCCAGAACCTTCAGGTCTGGAAGCGAACATATAACTTGTGTATGCGTGAGTGACTCTTATCAATGGACTGCGAGGGATACGAAGTTAAAGAACCTCCATATGATAAGTTTCGTCTCGGTCTACTGAACACATACAAGTCCCGAGATCTGATCTTTTACATAATGGGACAAGCAGCCGAGAGGAATGACGGCCTACGAGCACTCTAGCCTCTCTTTTATTTTAACCATTTTTATTCTGATTTTCTGTTAACATTGAAATCTAATGTAAACAATTTAACGCATTACGTTACGAAAGTTAATCTGCACAATTACATAACCTAAACACAAATCATGGGTGCACAAAGAATAGTCATTTATACTCTACATACTAATATGTGGAAAGAAAGATTTTTTGTTATCAAAGTGACGATTAATATTCTAAACAGGACATGTATATATAAAATGACTTTGAAGCCACATTTGGATATGTTACTTGAAAGAGTCCTCAAAACTTTGTGTGCGTGTGTGTGTGCGCGCGAGTATAACAATCCTACAAGCTATCTGTTTGTGTCGAAGAACTTTTTTGTGTATATATACATATACGTATATATATATATATATATATATATATGTATATATATGTATATATTAAAATATATACATATCTATCTTACCAAGAGCGAAAAACATTTCCCGTATCCATTCCATTAATTTTCCTCTTGGGATATTTCCTCCGGTGATAGATTCAGCACAAGGCTCTTAAATTATGTATTACCTTCATCCTCCCACTTTTATCGGAACTTTTACAGCGGAAGGACGTCTCTTTACCCGATATTGGGATCCATTTCCTCCCCATCCTTCATTTCTCTATTTCTTTTGGGAGGCAGTTTTTCTCTCTTTACGTTCCGAATTCAGTCATGAAGGAATTGGCAGAGTACATATATCAGGCGTGTTTCGGGGCTCAATGGTTTCGCCAATCCCCCCCCCCCCCCCCCCCCCCCCCCCCCCCCCCCCACCCCCCCCCCCCTCCCCCCCCCCCTCCCCCACACATACACACGCGCGCGCTCGCGCGCGGCCACACAAAATATATAAAAGAAATTTTCAGAATAAAAGTACTTTCAATATTCAACTACATATTTCCTCCTTTTGAAAAATAAAAAATAACAGATTTTTCCGGACATATGATGAAATCACCCCAAGCGTTGGATGACTTTTTAATCTAATTTAAATATAATTCTTTTTATTGGAACTGAGTTGCCTATTTCATAAAAAAAAAGAGCTGAAACGAATGGTCAAAATGATCAACATAAAGTGTCCTGAGGTAAATTTGCGCAAATAATCCAGTATAAAATAAGTGTCATTACAAAGAAGGTATATATTCGATCAGTAACTTTCTCCTAAAAAGAATACATGAAATTTACTTGAGAAAATGACAAAATTAACAAAGCACTGGAAACACGGTTGACAATTTTGGAGTTATTCGTTAATATACGTATGTATATTATTTCAATTACACACACACACACACACACACACACACACACACACACACACACACACACACACACACACATATATATATCATATATATATATATATATATATATCTATATATTATATATTATAAATAACTTGTAAAAACATTCGAAGGAAGGGTGGCAGTAATGTTATAGTTCAGAGCAAAACTTCGCACCCTATATATTTATAACCTTAGAAACGCCAATGGATTCGTGAAAAGGATACGAAGATAGTACGGATACTAACAATAAACATCTCAAAGACACTTTATTTTAATAGGCACAGCACCTAATTCCTGCTGTCAAGGATGGAAAGGAAACGAGAGAGAGAGAGAGAGAGAGAGAGAAGGAAGGGGTTATCAGCTAGGCGACCAACTATGCCAGCAAACAAAACGCGAAGTGGGAAGGGTAAGGTAGTTAGACTCTTCGAAGAAAACTCACCCATCTCTCTCTCTTTAGAAGATAAAAAGTTTTTTTTCTTTCATTCTTACAATGGTCACAGGGGTCTTTATTGGGAAACTTTCCGTTCCACAGCATTGTAAATCACTGTGGCCCATGTAAGTCATCGTAAACACCAGATATAAATAATTTTTCCTCTTTCTGGCTCTTTCATTTTTCTTGGGGATAGAGAAGTGTTTATGAGTATAAAATTAGATATACTATATACATACATACATACAATTATATACTATATATATATATATATATATATATATATATATATATATATACACACACATAAATACAAATATATATATATATATATATATACATATATATTATATACATATATATATATATATATATATATATATATATATATATATATATATATATATATATATACACATGAGAGAGAGAGAGAGAGAGAGCCAAGAAAATCTAATAAAATCATTCTCATAGACAAGGGTAATTAAGGAAAAGTCTTAAGATCTTAAACATGATTCTTCGGATTCAGGTCACGGAACCAGCGAATGGAAAAGAGGGAATGCCTTATATTTCAGTCCCTTGACTTAATTAAGTATGCAAATTGACTGAAGGAAAATGTGGGCGCTCTTGAAAGGGGTTCAGTTAATTCAGCGTCTCTGTCACGAATTATAAATGAGGGTTTGTTGATGCTGAGCTGCTGTTGTTACATTTGTGGTGGTCGTTATTTGTGCAGGTTGCCTGGTTGTTCTGTCGTGAGAAGAGTACCTACAGTCCCGTACAAAGGACATTTTTTTTCGTCCCTATTTTTCATCCTTCCTGTTATGAATCATTTCAATGGACATCCTTATTCACAATCGAGAACACCAGGACAAAAGGCGCACCTCTCTATGGTGGTTTTATGTAAATGAATGGCGAAGCAAGATTCTTTTGGAAGTTCAAGTGTCTTAAGGTTCCGACCACAGAATCTCCTTATTATGTTATAATGCTTTCCAGGCACGTTGTACAGTGACATACCACCTAGAGGCATGGTGCTGGACTTGATACTGGTGCAGTCTTTAGCTGATGAGCTTAAAAAATAAAATGGCTTGACAGGTATGTTTATGTCTTTTTATAAATCATGTCCCTCGAAATTTCAGAAAGAATATTCAAAAGATAGTGTTCATGAAAAGAAAGGTCAGAAATTCTAGCGTGGTTCATATATGACGCAAAGAATGCATTCAGTTATTCCACTCCCTTCCCTGCATCCTTGCTTCGCATTCCTACTGCAAAGGAACCTTTTTAGGAATGATGACTTTGAAGCTAAATCATGAAAAAATATAAGTTCTGATTGTCAGGTGGTCTTACAGGCTGATGAATATCAATAGCCCCATTCTATCCAGCAGGTGAATTTAAAATTCACTGTAAAAAGACCGTTTAAATATCTTGGCTTCTCATAGTTTTCTTTTATGCACTGTTGACATGATTATTAGCAGCGCTGAAGATTTTATTCTATCTTAATATTTTATTTCTGACATTCCATGGAATGTTCCTTCTCTCATTTTGTCTAACCATCAGGCATCACCGGAGGCACATTTTATATTCTTAAATTTATAAATGACAGTGCGGCCTATAATAGTGCTTATATTATATTCTGCCACAATCACTATAATTACTATCAGTGCATCTAGAGCAAGAGGGTGATCATTCAGTCTATTTGACAGACTGAAGGCAACAATTCAGTCAATTTGACAAACTTCCTTTAATCGAGTGACGATATTTAACCGTCCAAAATAAATACAGACGGAGGCATTAACCGAATGAAAGCAGCAAGGAAGAAGAAAAGAGATTTCCGAAGTGAAAGCAATTTATGGAAACGGTTGATGGCAAGTCGTAAAGAATGTTTTAACTGTCTGGCGCTGACCGGCGAATAATAATCAAAGGTTGGGAAATGACGGAAGGGATTAGATGAGATCCTGCAATAAGCATTACTGACCGCATTCGTGTGGGATGTATTTTATTATTTAGAGAGAGCATTTAGAATAACTTGTATTAAAAGGAAAATAATCTGCAGCACCTCGATACATAGACGCGTGAAACTAGAAAGTCGTATACAACTTTTGTTCAGTCATTAGGAATTTCTAATGTAAAACAACAATTGCAGCGCTCTGCAGAACTGAACAGTAACAAAACCGGAGGCAGCCAAAGTGCACTGTTCATCAACAACTAAATATGTGGCTAGCAAAAGCTTCCAGTGTAAACACATAAAGCACTGTGATGAACGAATACTTATTGGGCAATATATATATATATATATATATATATATATATATATATATATATATATATATATATATATATATATATATATAAAACAAAAGCAGTGTTATGAATGGCTCTACTTACCATTTTCTCTCTGTAAAAGTTTTTATCGAAGAAATCAAAATACTGTAGATACCAAGCTTATTCATATAAAAAATTATTTTTATGGAACACAAACACGCTCAAGAGAGTTAAACAAGACCCATATTATCATCATATTGTCCCATCACTTTCCCTTAACAATATTTTACGATAATAATCCAAAAACGGGCGGCCTGCACGGATATATACCGAATTCAAATAATATTCACTTTATCCAGAACGTGCATACTCAGGGTCGCCGTATCATGTATACCGGCTCCTGAATAGGAGCAAAAAATAAAAGAAGGGACCATAAGGATTATCTATCGAAAACTGCAGGTGTCAGTTTATGCTAAACCACATCTAGACCAGAGTATTAACGGTGAATTTGATCTGCCTATCTAAAAATGTTACCTTATGACTAATACTTAGTAGGTGTTTCTTCAATACGGAATATGACTCGACTGAACTGAACTGAATAACCTGCCGAAAATACATAAACAAAATAAAAACACTGTGCTCAAAAAAATTTTTTTTTTATAGATTACAAATGCAATATGAAATAAATAATAACAGGATGGAGAAATTCACATTAAGTTAAGAGGATCCACTGATAATAATAATAATAATAATAATAATAATAATAATAATAATAATAATAATAAAATAAGAAATCACTTACCTTTCTACGAATTTGTTAAAGAGATCACCTCGTAAATGCGTAAATATTTCCTCTATGTAGGGCTGGAACGAAAAGGCAAAGACAGTTAGTAGGAGGTTCCGAATATACGGTTCAAAGTAGAAAAACAATTTCAGTATCAAAAATATTTCAAGCTTAGCTGAATATAAAAACAGATTTTTTACACTTATTAGGATCAGAAACTGAAGGAATATATATATATATATATATATATATTATATATATATACATAAGAGAGAGAGAGAGAGAGAGAGAGAGAGAGAGAGAGAGAGAGAGAGAGAATTTGATTGGTGAAGGCAAGGTGTGTCTGGGAGGAAAAAACAACATTTGAATGATTTATGGTAATCACCGTCTTTCCTATGTTTTCTCTTTCACATGACAAGAAAGAGAGGAGAGAGAGAGAGAGAGAGAGAGAGAGAGAGAGAGAGAGAGAGAGAGAATTCATCCTCCACCAGCAGATATGACAAAATCGTGTAATTCAAACAAGAAGAGCGTAATCTTACATAAACTTAAAGCATTATATTTATATATAAAAACATTTTTCGTCCATATACTGTAGACACTTTTCATATATTTTCTATTTCACCGTAAGCATTTTCACCGCCACCCAAACCCTAGGGAGTCCCACATGGAGGGTAGCGCCTCACTGTTCAAAATAAATTTTTAAAGATGAGGTTACTATAGTAGATTCACATCAACCATGCATCTGATGTCTAGGCCAGTCCATTACGACGCTCCTGATTGCCTGTTGATAAGCCAATCACAGGGCTGGAAACTCTCAGTCTCTCGAGAGAGTTCACATAGGCAGGATGTATGTTCCACCTCTCCTGAGGGATGCATCTTTCAACACTATCCCTCAAAAAGGTGGAACATACACCCTGCCTATGTGAACTCTCGAGAAAGACTGCGAGTTTCCTGCCCTGTCATTGGCTTATCAACAGCCAATCAGGAGTGTCGTAAGGGACGGGCCTAGACATCAGATGCACAGGTGATGTAAAGCTACTATAGTCCCATGCTTCATTCTTAGTTTTCACCTTTCCATCGTATCTATTCACATGGCCTGATTAGAAAAAAAAACTCACCATGCTGCTACTTAAACACAAGCCACTACACACATATACATACATACATACATACATACATACATACATACTACATACATACATATATATATATATATATATATATATATATATATATATAAACATATGTATGCACAGGCGTAAATAGATGCAAGAAAACTCTTGCGAACTAAATATCTCCGAAGGTTAATTACCCATGTAAAGAAAACATCCTGCAACAGGGTAATTGGTCTGCAGTATTATGGGTCTTGAGAATGATGATAAGAGGAGAGTCTTTAATCTCTGGTAGGTGGTAAATTACCAAGTCGGTTTCTACGGCAGTGTAGAGTATATATATATATATATATATATTTATATTATATATTAGATATTATTATATATATTTATATATATAAATATATTGATTTATATATATATTTATATCTATAATATATATGTATCTATATAGGATACATATATATATATATATATATATTTATTTATATAAATATAAATATATATTATCGATATATATATATATATATATATATTTATATATATATATATATATATATATATATATACTATATATCATACATATAGTATGTGTGTAAATAAACATACAGACACTCACTCACATAACACTTAATATAATGAAAAAGTCTCGATGCACCCACCAGTCCTTCCCTTCGCAGCTGGCTTGACTATTTCTTCTCGACTATCATCGTACCTCCAGGATCAGTTGGTTCTTCGTCCTTGCAATGAATGGATGCAATAGCAGTAAAAGAAAGGGAAACAAACACGCCTCTCTGAGTAAGGAGGAGAATCGAATGAAGGACATTTGTCTTTTTCCAACTGGCCATCCCCAACAGAATTCTCCTCTTGCCTCGAGCCACCGCGGAGCGGAGGTCGCCTTTTCCGTGAAGATGCTTCCTTGACGACAGCACACACACACACACACACATGAAAAAGATACGTACACAACAAGCAATAAAAACCGAGCCTGTCAAAAGCAGACAAAGAATTTGAAGTTGAGCAAATTGCCTTCCGACAAAAAACCCACCGAGCGCGAAGGGAAGACAACGAACGACAAGATACATAACAGACTACAAGAGTTTCAGGAAGGAAACTTTCATGGCCGGGACACATCCTTGGCAAGAGTCAGCAACGAGAGGCTTCGAATGAACAAAATGAAGAAACTCCCTTACTGATTCCGCTCGTGTGTAATACTGCATATTGGGCTAAATGCAATTCCAATAGAGGAGGTCAGGAAGGATATCGTGAATCAAAGAAGTGCAAAAGGAATATCGAAGTTCCTCTCTCTCTCTCTCTCTCTCTCTCTCTCTCTCTCTCTCCTCTCTCTCTCTCTCTCTCTCTCTCTCTCTCTCTCATGATAAATTCGACGCTCTAAAAAATAAAAAAATAAAAAACCGCAAAACCCGAACCAGTGAAAAAAACCTAATCATGATTGGCATCTATTAGGCGTCTTCCCCGCATCGCATCATAGGCCTCGCCATCTTTCATCTACGCGAACACGAATATTAAAAATTCTCCCGACG
Source organism: Macrobrachium nipponense (assembly GCF_015104395.2). Lineage (NCBI taxonomy): Eukaryota > Metazoa > Arthropoda > Malacostraca > Decapoda > Palaemonidae > Macrobrachium > Macrobrachium nipponense. The sequence goes on along the minus strand of NC_087202.1, from coordinate 44,405,126 downwards.
TCTGAAAAGGGCGACGGGATCAAAGTCACCCTTCCATACGGAAACCTCTGCCGCCAAGAGCATCTTTACATCAGTATGCATATCAATAAGAGAGATTTCCTCTCATAACTAGAATTCTGGCAAGGTGCCCGGACTAGAAGGGAGGTCAACAGCGTCACCGGCCTCTTTTGACCCAGTCTGAGCAGGGAGGTCAAAGGCCATCGCAACGACTCCCATAAAGGCGTCGTCAAAACTCAGCCCTGATCAAACGTCAAGAAATATGTCATGCGAGTCGTATTCATCTTCTATTCGCCGTCTCGTTCCATTAGTATATTGCGTTTACGGACGAAAATAGGGAAGCAGAAAAGGTTGGACGATGCAGAAATGAAAAGCAGAGAGAGAGAGAGAGAGAGAGAAGAGAGAGAGAGAGAGAGAGAGAGAGAGAGAGAGAGAGAGAGAGCCACCATCATTTTCGTAGGTCCCAGGTGGAGACCAAATAAGCTAAGGAAATATTTTACACCCGAGACAAGGCTATCTCTGGGCCCACCAGCCAAATATATCGATCACCGTTTCAGGTACAACAAAGGTGCAAAATAAATAAGAATGAAATCCTGAGCAAATAGCCCCAAAATCAGTAATATATAGGAGGGAGTTTCACTTTGAAAATTATTAAAATTGCACATCAGTAAGGAGCCACCTTTGAAAATAAATACTGCAAAGGAAATATAACATGCACATATGTGAGTGAAGGTGCGCATACACATTCATTTCACATAGGTAACACACTATACATACGTATGTTTCAACGCACTATACACATATGCTGGCATACAAATGCGAATGTAAATAGATATAGGCTTTCCAATACTAGAACGCTGATCCAATTTCGTTGGCTCCAACCCAGAACGGCCCACTCCAAGCGAAACTCAATCTGCATACAACGATTCACTCCACACAATCAAATTTTGCTCCTGAAAGGAAAGTCCTCTATTTACAAAGCTCTATAACTCTTCAACAACATACCAGGCCCTCTCCTCTCTCCCAGCAACCAGGTTCATGCACGCTGCGAAGAGCTCTATCAACAGTTCGGAAATGACTTTCGTCCGTTTTCGCATCCGCAACGGTAAATAAGGCGCGATCCGTAACAACGAGGCTCTGTGTCTCTCGCTCTTTGGATTACGTTTCAGATCCAGCGAGGGTTTGCGAAGTCTAATTTGCTTCATCGTTATTCTGGAAACGAAGGCGATGGAACTGACACTTTTCATTCTTCAGTAACAGTCAATCACGTTTCATATGAATTCAATGAGATGAAATGTTGACAAATCTCTTGACATCAAAAGGACAAAACAGAAAAATAAAAAAAATAAATACGTTTAAAATAACAGCAAACTCGAAAAGGAAAGAAACAAGAAAATGAATGAAGAATTTAATTTATTGTGTATTCTTTCCTGAGATTTTCACTTCGATGACTGGCGGACAACAGCGTTTGACTCAGCAAGAGCCACTGCAGGAAAGGAACCTTCTAGTCAGTCAAAATACTACTTGAAAACTTGTATTCCTGAGCATTCAAAAGCAGTGCAACTTTTCTACCACTACTACAATCCCCCAATAATGTCTGTGTTCATTAATTAATACAAATTTGGGTTCTGTAAGCAATTTTGCACTTTCACAAAGAGATCATATGAAGAAACTGGTTAAAGGTCGAATCAATTATGTTTGTATCTCTGAAGTCTATGTCATCTACATTCATTCCCAAGGCCAGAGTATTTTACTCTCGACTGAGAAGAAAGACAAAACAAATTTTTTCTACAAAAACTGAAGCTGTAGTTCACGATGGATTTCGATATGTATGTTACTGAAATAGTGAGCACTGCCGCAGTAATTTCCAACAAGAAATCTGATCGATATGCAGCAGCAGCAACGAAAACGTCGCTTATGACATTGTGCGTTAGTGACGAATTCATTCGCGAGACAACGATCACTCTCCCTCTATAAGTAACTGACACTTTTGCACACACAAAACTTTTCTTATCTCCCAGCGTTTCCCCCCAAAATTAAAACCTGTTTTCTCATCCTAAAATCAGATTATATCTCCTCCAACAACGTTGATAGCAATTCCAGTATTGCAACAAAACTGACATTTTTTCTTCAAAACATTTGTCAAAGGAAGGCACTTACTGCTCAATGAACGCTTATCCAAAGTCACAGAAATATACTAAGTGTAGGAGTGAAAGAAAAAGAGAGAGAGTGAAAGAAAAAGAGAGAGAGAGAGAGAGAGAGGCGGGCAGAGGACAATGCGATCTCCGCCCGAACGCGATAAAATACTCTTCATATAATCGCTGTGATGAACAGCGTCTCTGACATTTAAGTATCTCGGATTTATCATTTATCAAAAAACCTGTACAATAAAAATTCTGTTCCATACTTATAAAATGCGTTTAAAAATAAGATGCAATTTTAACTGCTTTTCGACGGAATAAAACAAATTTCTTACCCACTACAAACACGTCTAAGAAAAAGTAAAGCAACATAAAGGAACAAGAGGAAACAAATTAGATATTAGTTTCACCTCGTGAAAGATAACAAGGAATTCGTATCACGGAGTGGAGGGAAGGGTAAAAAATCATCCAACCCACTTATAGCTACGTATAACGATTGTTACCTGGCCTTATAATAATGAACTGTCTTCCACAGAATAAAACAGAACAAAGACTATAAAGATGTTACAAAGAAGATTTACTATTCCAGGTTATTAACTGGATTTGAACACCTTAACTTAGTTTTCGCTTTAAAAGACAAAGATCAGAAATAAGAGAACCTTATAGTAAGCAGGGCTTAATGGATCAATATTAAGCTATATATATATATATATATCGTATATATATATGATATATATATATATATATATATAGTCTTATATCTATCTATCTATCTATATATCTATCTATCTATATATCTATATATATATATATATATATATATATATATAGATATAGATATATCTATATATATATCTATATATATATGTATATATATATATATATCTAATATATATATATAATTATATATATATGTATATATATATATGTATATACATATATGTATATATATGTTATATATATATGTGTATATATATGTAATATATATGTGTATATATATATATATATATATATTTTATTATATATATATATTATATATGGTATATATATATATATATTATATATATATATATATATATTTATATATTTATGTATATATATATATCTATATATATTTATATATTATATCTATATATATATATATATAATATATATATATATATATATCTATATAATATATATATATCTAATAAGATCAAACAAATGACATAACTAGTTCTCAAAATGGGAAAATAATTCGGGACAAACTTCAAGCGTTATCAACGGCAATAGGGGGACTTACGAGGGATGAAGAATAAATTCCCCATAAAGTAAAATGACAAATGCAGACGACAGTGAAACGAAAGTTTGAAAAAAAAGTAAAAAGTAAAACTACTTAGGATGGATGAATTTCATTAAATACGAAATTACCATTTGGAAAAGTCCTTCTGTTGAAACCCGACAGAATAAGGTCAAATTCGAGGGTGTGTGAAATATTGAAGACGTCTGAAAAAGCAAGCCCAATGACGTGTGGAAGTTTGACTAACTTCACCATCCAGATACGAGAGGGTGGACATTTAGACTTACTGATATGGAGGAAACAGAAAGCAAAAATAAGAATGTCTTACCAAATACCAAAAGGAAACTAAACATAGCAACCAATCTCACAGTAACGGCGCTTATGAAGAAATCACACCCCTGATATTATCATTATTGTTACTATATTAATATTATTGTCATTAATAATATTGAAAAGAATACGACATGCTTGCACCTGTGGCGTTATCCGGCTTTTGCATATGGTAGAAAGAATTATCGAAGAGTTAAAGAAAATAAAAGAACTTCGGACAGCTTGCGTTTGATTTACCTGCTGCTACGAAAAACTTCTTTGTGAGGCGGAGAAACTGCAGTATAAACTAATTGACATTCAGATGCCCATTCTTTTCAATGAAGTTATCTTGAAAGAGAGTCTTCAAAGAATTATTATTTTTTTCTATCTCAGTCATCCTATCAACTGGGTGGCATTTATAGTGTGGGGTTCCGGGTTGCTTCTTGCCTCCTTAGGAGTCTACCACTTCTCTCACTATGTGCGCAGTTTCTAATACAATAGGACACTTTCATGCATGAGTCCTGGAGCTACTTCGGCAGCTAGTTTTTCCAGGTTCCTTTTCAGGGATCCTATGGTACTATTTCCACAGGTATATCCCATATCCTTCTCATATTTTCAGGTCTCACTCATTCTCATCTACTCTGGTGTCGCATGGTATTGCAACATCTATGAATGATACTTTCTTCTTGATTTAGTCATTCAGCGTCAAGTCTGGTCTATTGGCACATATCACCCTATCAGTTCTGATAACATAAACCCAGGGGATCTTTACCTGATCGTTGTCTATCACTACCTCAGGTTGGTGCTCGTACCACTTATTACTTCAAGTTTGCCGGTATTCTTGCACAGACTCAAGTGGAAGGCTTTTGCTACTGAATCATGCCTCTTTTTGTACTGTTTCTGTGCATGCGCCGGACACTCGCCTGTTATATGGTTTATGTTCTCGTCTTTCATATGGGGGAGATGTTATTTTCATCTATTGTTTTTTGGACATAAATCGTTCTTAGTGCCTAAGCTTGCGCCGCTGTTAGCATTCCTTCTGTTCATTTCTTGAGTTCTCCCCTCTCTAACCACTGCCATGTTTCATTGCAAGCCAGTTCTATAGTCCGTCTCATGTACTGTCCGTGCACTGGTTTACTGTGCCATTCCTCTGTTTTGGGTCTTCATCTACTTTTATCAGTCCTTCTTCCCATGCATTCCTTATCCACTCTCAGATATTGCCCCAGTGCTCTGCTCTATGCTTAGCTATGCTTAGTAGACCTCTCCCTCTTTCTTTTCGTGTTATGGTTAGTAGACCTCTCCCTCTTTCTTTTCGTGTTATGTATAGTCTATCTGTATTTGCTCTTGGGTGTATCGCTTTGTGTCATTGTCATGTGTTTCCTAGCTTTCTTGTCTATGCTGCGGAGTTCGGCCTTCGTCCACTCCACTACGCCCACGTTGTATCTAACTACTGGTATTGTCCATGTGTTATGGCTTTCGTCATAATTCTGCATATATTCATTCCTGATCGTATCCTTCATCTCTTGGTGTTTTATATCCTCTCCTATATTTCCCGGGTATTTATATCCTGTCTCATCTATGTGCTTGATGTTATTCCCATCTGGTAGCTTTATCCCTTCAATCCTTGTCACTTTGTCTTTTTGTATGTTGACCAAGGCCCTTTTTCTATTCCAGACTCCATCTTGATGTTCCCCGATATAATCCTTACAGTTTGGAATATGGTGCCTATTTCATTGAGGCTCTTACCATACAGCTTGATGTCGTCTATAAACATCAGATGGGTAATTCTATTGCCTCCTTTCTTGAGTTGGTTCCCAGCATCCATCTTCTGCCTTGTCATAGGAATCGTGGCTGCTACTACGAAGAGTAGTGGGGACAGTGAGTCGATTTGAAGGTTTGGTTTGTATGGTGTTTTTACGTTGCATGGAACCAGTGGTTATTCAGCAACGGGACCAACGGCTTTACGTGACTTCCGAACCACGTCGAGAGTGAACTTCTATCACCAGAAATATACATTTCTCACTCCTCAATGGAATGGCCGAGAATCGAACCCGCGACCACCGAGGTGAGAAGTATCTTTGAAGGATTCCTCTCCTAATGTTAACCCCAGCTAGTCTTATCCCAGAGCTTGTACTTACTGTATTCCTGTTGCGCATTGTATTGTTTAGGAAGCTGATGGTTTTTTCCTCTGCCCCATATATTTTCAAGCGTTCTATTGGCCATTTGTGCGGTATCATGTCGGCGGCTTTCTTGTAGTCAATTCATGCAATACTCAGGATATTTCTCTTTCTCTTACTAATCTTCATTACCATTTTGTCAATCAGGATCTGGTCCATTCTGCCCCTAAACTTCCTTCAACAGCCTTTCTGTTGGTAGGGGATGATGATACCTGTTAGTAACTTCTACATTATTGGCAGGCAGGTGATAGTTACATGCTATATTTCCCTTGTTCTTTTCTTTCTGTATCAAGGAAGATCTCCCTGTGGTCATCCACTTGGGTGCATGGTGTTTGTGATACAATGCTGGAGTTTTTTTTTTAGCCAGCAGCCATAGACTTCATCAGGACCAAAGGCTTTCCAGTTGGGCATTTATTTTAGTTGGTGTCTGACTGTTTCTGTTGTGATCTCGGCAAATCTTTATTTTATTCTCCCCCCTTTCTTCTGCCTTCGTTTACTGGAGCCATGTTGCATGTTAGTTGTGTGTGATAACGGATTGCTACATATGTTTTCCAAGACTCTTACTTGGTTCGGCTTCAGGAATTTCCTGGTGGTTGTCTTTCCCTCTTAGTTGGCTGTATAGTCTTTTTTGGTTGGTTCCGAAGAGTTACTCAAACAACACTATATAGCAGAAAATGGAACAAAAATTAATAGTATCAAGAGGAAACATTTCCAGTCGTACAACATTACCGCAAAACGACCATCAAAATCCTTTTAATTCCAACTCATTTCATAGGTTTTCAAAACACACAATTGGGACTGTTTGCACTTTTCAATTTCAGTAATATGCTCATAATTTCTGCACACTAATATGAGAGAGAGAGAGAGAGAGGAGAGAGAGAGAGAGAGAGAGAGAGAGAGAGAGAGAGAGAGAGAGATTCCCAACTCCATCATATTTCTTAATCTTGAATGAGAATGGAATTTCTCTGGGAGCGCAATCCTGAGTCAAGAAGCGTAACTATTTTTTAAAATGAAAACGACATCGAAAAGTGGGATGAAAAATACAATGGAAAAAGGCAAGATGTGTCAAAAGTAGTGAAACACTGTAGGTTCATCAGTGTAATAAAGGTTTAGGAGAATATGAAAAACATGCAGTGATGTATTCGGAGTTAATTATTTACTGACCTTGGAAACACGTAAGAAAACCTTAACATTAAGCAATATACAGCATTTTCATGCACACGCCATTAGAGAAAGTAAACCACCTGCTAAGGGAAATGACTGAATATTGACACACACAACACACACACTATATATATATATATATATATATATATATATATATATATATATATATATATATATATATATATATATCATAATCTTTGCGTATTGCAGATAAGGGAAAATTTTATGTAACCTATTGATATGTCAAGTCTTGAATGCATATACACACATAAAATAAATGCAATGTATTAAAGGTATATCCCTTGAAACTGCTTCCAGAGAGAGAGAGAGAGAGAGAGAGAGAGAGAGAGAGAGAGAGAGAGAGAGAGAGTTGTATGGAACAAACATCGAAAGAAACTCACCTCGAATAAATCCGTTGGCACCTCGTTTTTCGTCAGGTGCTTTTGTACGAAGGCTACAGATTCCTTGTTGTAGGCCTGCAAGAAAGAGAAAGGGAAGGTTACTCAGTGTAGATAACTGATTCAAAATGCTCCAACAAATAAATTCTGCAATTTATCTCCTACAAATTCAGCGTCAGAATTTCTTGTCTAAATTGCACAATAGAATCTACAGAAACATACTCAAATTACTTTCCCCAGGTAGTTCCACGTTGGCCGATTGCATTTCATGTTCGGCTACCAATCCCATGGTCCGAAGTGCGATTCTTGGCTCGGCCAACGCGGAACCAGAGAAATTCATTTCTGGTGATAGAAATTAATTTCTCGATACAATGCGGTTCGGATCCCACAATAAGCTGTAGGTCCCGTTGCTAGGTAACCAATTGGTTAACAGTCACGTAAAAATATCTAATCCTTCGGGCCAGCCCTAGGAGAGCTGTTAATCAGCTCAGTGGTCTGGTAAAACTAAGATATACTTAACTTTTTAACTTTCTCCAGGTAATCTCATTTTCCGACTCATTTATATAATTATTGAACACATTATACACAAATATATATACCGAAATATATTTAGATATATACACGTACATGCATTTATACATATTCGTGTGGATACGTCCTTCTCACGTGCGGTAGTGAGTGTGATCGCATTTAACATAGCTTATTTACATTACCTTAGTTACAGCTAAAATTAACGATACTTAAATATTGCTAAAATACTCCGTAGAGTTTAACAAGATTTCCCGCTCTGCGATCAGTAAATACTGAGTGTACACGATCAACTGGCCATATCTTGATAACCTTATCAATATCGCTAATAATATTAGCCTATTATTTGAATCTAATTTTAGATTATAAATTACCATTCACAACTCAGAGAAAAAAAACAAAAGTTGGCTGACTTGAATACAATAATAAAGAGAGAGAGAGAGAGAGAGAGAGAGAGAGAGAGAGAGAGAGAGAGAGAGAGAGAGAGAGAGAGAGAGAGTTTACGTATAGTTATAAGATCATTGTTTATTTTTTGTTAATTGATTATCTTTACGATCAATACCATAATTTAGGATATGTCATATTCTACAAACGCCGTCGTATCTGGAGTGTTCCCTCAATGCTTCAAGCGTCTATGGGTAGAAAAGTTATTGTCTGGAAAAGCAGGCAATGGTTAACAAGAGCAGAAGTTACCGAAGGTCAGCATATCGTGTGCGTGGCGGAATTCCCTCGTGCATTTGTGTTGAAATTTTTCCATCAACAACTCTTAAAAAGTCACTTGAGTTTTTCATAACTACTTTTTAATGACCCTATGTTTCAATAAATGTTCCATTATTTCCCCTAAGAGGTCAAACTGACGTATTTCATTACGGTGAATAATAAAATGGAGGAAAAAGTATATTTCCTAAAACATGTGCGTCAACAGTCAGAGAAGTTATAACCACTTCCTTTAAAAATAAATAAATAAGAAACGCTTACTGTAGGCCCCATAAGAAAACTCAAAATGATTTTAAAGCAGCAAACCCATTGATAGGCTGTAACACGATCCGAGTTCCAACAAACAAAGTCGCCCCGAAGCGACGAAACGGCAGCGACAGCATTGGCATTCGCTGGTTCTCACATCAAATAAATTCGGGAATAAAAATAACTCAACAAGTGATGAGTCATCACCGACCGCTCAACAGGTGACACCAGTGTACTCGACAGGTGCACCTTACTCTCCTTCAGGGCTCAACAGGTCATCGTCCTCGCCTACATCAATCATTTCGGATTACACCAAAACGTGGGACTACGAGCCCCGCGCCCTCCATATAAAAATGGCAATATTATATTAAGGTGATTCAAACACGGAATATAATGGTTTTCTAACCATTTTTCTTCTCACACCGAAATGGTTACGTTTTCACCTACTTTAGAGGATGTAATAAAGTTCTGAGCCTTTCACAAAGTTTATCTGTGTGTGCTTTTTTGTAAGTAATGGTAATTCAATATTACCTAAAAAAAAAGACTGGACTCAAGGTTAAATAACTTTGTATAAACTTACAGTAAATAGGTATATTAATAAGTATACTACTACTACTACTACAACTACTACCACTACTACTACTACGGCTTACCCAAAACAGTGCATTTAATTTACTGTGAATTTATATTTCCCCATATCTTACTATATATATATATATATATATATATATATATATATATATATATGTATGTATGTATATATATATATATATTCTATATATATATATATATATATATATACAAACATACTTACATACATAACATTCAGGTACATCAATTATGCATTTTTTATGATTGTTAATTCTACTCTTAGTGCGACCATATGCGGAATTTTGTTCGAAATTTAATAAGCTGTAAATGATAAAATAAATATTTTAATTCAATGTTTTCTAGTGGGGACTTGAATATTTACTTTTACCTGGATTAACTTTTCTTGGAATTCTATTTTTCATACTTCCGGCAGTTTCTTTAACTTAGATCTCTTCAGTATCTGACCATCGTGCAAATTCTATCATAAACCATCCGTATGCATGTGTATATATTTATGCCAATTATGTGAAAAGGCTAATGTGGACCTTTCTGAGCAATAACGGCCGTAACATCACACGAAACTGAGACTGGTTTGCTGTTATCCTTAGAACAATAAGTAAAGGGATTTGCATCTATCCAGCTGCGTTCCTTCTCGCATCGAAATTTTTCCTTATTTATTCAATATTCCAATTTACAGGAATCTTAAATGGCAGACAAGAAAAAAGTACACAATAACTAACTACATGGCCGCGTTCCAAGGTCCAACTACTAGCGCTTGTTCTTTCTGTCACCAACTCCCTTTTTTTTTTTATTACTCTATCAAAAGTTTGCATTATTCACAACAATTCTTAGCTGCGACTGTACTTACTCAAATTTTGTCAGAAGAATGAAGTGATATTTTCGCTGTCATCCACATTCTTTAGAAAATTCCCTCTTTCGTTTCTCTTCTATTACATTTCTCACTTTATATTTATTCTGCGAATGTAAGCATGCTATAAAAAATATAAATAACAATGTACGTATATGAGACTGTCGTCAGCCGACTGTCTACGAGTAATAAATTTCATGTTCAGAGTTGCCATGTAAGCTGATCCAGGATTAGACTAGTCCCTATGCTCAGCCCACGGTAACCTCATCCTTTCCAACTGACAAGGGTCTGTGGCCAGGCGCGTGGGTCTCAAGCTGGATTTTCCATAGACTTTCATCCTTACCCTAGGGTTTTGGTGGTGGAAGTTACACCGAATTATATATGGATAAACACTGCGGTTTATAAACGTATATTCACAAAAGCACAAACACAAATTCTTTATAAGGCTGGTCTTAAGATCAGCTAATTTCAGCAAAGTTGGGTTTGGTCAGAACTTGAATCGAAAACCGACAACAAATGCTTGATACCGGAGGCAAGAAACCACCATGACCAACTGAAGAGGTAGCACATGGCTGGAAATAGAATCCATCAAATTCCTCGCTATAAAATGGAAGGATAAATACTGGAGCCGCCTAACAACTGGGGCAACCTACTTAATGGTAAAAAGGCGGAATGATGCACACATGAACTGAAAGAGGGATTATAAGCATATGTACTTTTCACACATACATACACATATCTATAGATATACATATATATAATATATGCACAAACACACACACACACACACACACACACACACACACATATATATATATATATATATATATATATATATATATATATGTGTGTGTGTGTGTGTGTGTGTGTGTGTGTGTGTGTGTGTGTGTGTGTGTGTGTGTGTGTGTATTCTTGACATTCCTACAATAACTCCGGTGACTATAATTTCCGAGCCCATCGTGACAAGAATCATGATCCCAAATGTCTCCCAGCGCGAGTAGTCAAGCAAGCATCCCTGGTTCCTGTGGCGAACGCTGCATTTTTCGGACCCACTTCCTCTTAAACTTATGGGAACTAAAAACCGAAAAAAATAAAAATAAAAAAGGATAAAGTAAGTTCCTCGCCCAACTTCGCCTCGACTTCATGACCCACATCTCTCTCTCTCTCTCTCTCTCTCTCTCTCTCTCTCTCTCTCTCTCTCTCTCTCTCTCTCTCTCCCCAAAGGCGTTAGGGTCCAAATGAAATTGTATTTAACAAGAAAATAGGAGTCATATTTCTATGCATTGTAGTTTGCCTTTCTTATAAATCAAATTAGAAAACCATACGACTTCACATAAAATATACAATAAGCAAATACTGAAAAAACTCTAAAATAACTTTTCTTTTCATTAAAGGACGAAAATATATCATATATTTGTCCTCATTTGATGGATAATGAAATTATAATGAAAAGTAAACCTTACTTAGTACTTTCCCAATATTATCGGTAAATTATGACGACCTCATCCAGGAGGGCATTAAAAAAGCACACACCAAAATAGTTAACGATTCGTTGTCTCAGAAATGTTCAAACGGATTCCACGTTTCAAAGCAACTTGATTACTTCAATTCATGAACTTTGGAGTTGTCCAAAATCCGTAAAAAATCTAATCCATATATATGTTCTAAATATTCCCCATAAACCTTATCTATTCTTATTTTGGACGTCAACGACTTTCCCTTTAATGAAATGCTTGAGAATATCCTCCTTTCAGAATGTTTTCGCATCTTCATTTGGGAGTCGTTCCCCCATCTTGTTTGTTTCATAAAAGATCGAACATTTTCTAAATTCATCACACTTCATATCGTTCTGTTATCTTCCTTTAATTTTACATTTTTCGTAGATATTTATGCTACTTTCTTACTCAAGAGATGTTCACGAACCTTTCATAGTTCACAATTTTTGATGCGCCTCCCTTCAATGAGAACCATTCGTGTCATCTTATTTTTGAGGGGATTTTCAAGGAAATTCATCACTGGAACATGGAAGAGATTTGTCACCTTGCTCACGCAACTTTCTCACTAGAAAATATATGCACATCCTTGTTGTTTCAGAAATGCACCTTAACGTTCGTATTTCAGAAATTAAGCAATGCAAAACAACAGAAAAACATTAATAATAACAATAATAATAATGGGCACAGTTTTCCGTGTCGAAAATGAAGACAGTGGTTGCAGGTCCACAATAATATAGCATGTGAATATATGGTCTTTAATGGATATTGAAAGCTTTCGAACCTTGTACTAGATGAACCTAGAATAAGGTTTGAAAGCTTTTGATATCCATTAAAGACCATATACTCACATGCTATATTATTGTGGACCTGCAACCAATAATAATAATAATAATAATAATAATAATAATAATAATAATAATAATAATAATAATAAAAATTATCATTATTATTATTCAAACAGAGTCAAAGATATCTATGTCAAGAGCCAGGCAAGGCAACCAGTATAAGCTTAACCTCGTACAGGTCATCAACCACCCTATAAGTATAATCCATAATTTATGTCAACACAGTATGATATAATGATGCTTACTTAGGATCATCTATTATCGAAATATCTCTCTCTCTCTCTCTCTCTCTCTCTCTCTCTCTCTCTCTCTCTCTCTCTCTCTCTCTCTCTCTCTCTCCTTCTCAAAGCCATAAGAATGCCACCACACTTCAAAAGGCTACAATTTGAAACTTTGAAACAAGGTCCAAAAACAGCTGCAATAATCAATACACTATTGGCTGGCTTCCAAACGGTATCCAGTCGAAAACCTCTTATTTTAAATACATTATGTGTGTGTACGTACCACACACACACACAACACACACACACAACACCCACACACACACACACACCCCACTCATATATATATATAATTATATGATATTATATATATATAAAAACCACACACACACACACACACACATATATATTATAAATATATATATATATATATATATATATATATACATATATAATATATTATTAGTATCTATATATATTATTATATATATATTTTTGTGTGTGTGTGTGTGTGTGTGTTTATTGGGGTCCGCGCGGAACCACATACCGTTCATCTTACAAGGCCGGCTGATCTCACAACAAGCATCTCTGCGCGCCAAACGTGCGTATACGCGTATACAAGAGACGCAGCATACGTCACGCATCTCTTGTACATATGTTATCATTCATATTGATGCTATGTTAAGTGTATCATTATTGCCGCATGCATTATGATGTCAGCATTTCAATTATAAGTATCATAACTTCATTCGTGTCTTGTACATTCGATTTATATACACCTTTCCATCCTTCAACAAACACAGTCGAATGTTTGAACTGTCTGTCTCTCTATTGTCTGAATAAATCAGTAAGTTTCTGGACGCAGCTTCTTACGTCTTCGCTACAATATTTTAATATATATATATATAATATATATATATATATATTATATATATATATATATATATATTATATATATATATATATATGGTATATAGCATGTACCAAAAAAAATTTCCACCGGACTTCAGTTACCTAATTCCCAGCTCAAATCAACGGAGGTACAATGGATCTAAGCGATCAACGTTTTTTCTCACCAGGATTCCGTACCAGGAATTTCATACTCTTGGAGCAAAAGGAGAGAGAAAGAGAGAATATTCAGTGTAGTATTTAGAAATTGCTTGTCCAGATAATAGGTTGCAGAGAGCTCTATAGATTTTGGTATTCGGGCCCATTAAACTGTTCAGTCAGTGTCAGCCGTCATTAACAGGATCGCAGAAAAAACGATATTCCCATCGACAGAATCATTTGATTTTGAATCTGATTATTTCGTTCTAATAATATCTGTTTCAAGTAGTACATCCATAACCGGTATCAGATGTTCATTAAAATGAAAACATATATGATTATTTACTTTCACCTCACAAATGTCCCTTTCGCTGACAATTATAAATGTTTGAGTTTTGGCTCCCAATCGAAGGACACCATTCTTACCAAACAGTGGCGGAAACATAAGAGAATCCTGAACCCAACTGTCCTTAAAATGGAAAAGCCTCTTTGCTATTCCTGTTGAGAAATAAACCTAATTGACAAACTAGCAAGTCTCTTATCAAGTCAGACCAAAATGTCAACAATAAGCGGAGCAATAAGGTGGATTTGACAATCAGTGTTTTATAAATGAGGCTTTCAAAATACGAAGGGTCCATCGGTGCAAAGGGTCATTATTTAAAAACCTGCCAAAAGCTCCAGAATTTATTAAAGTTTGAGACTGCAATGAGAAAAATGAAAATTCGAATGCTAACATGGTCGAAAATCGTATCTAGTAACATGCACGTTTTGCTTTGTGAGATGCCAAGAATGTGCCTTCGTATGATAAATTTTGCCGAGTGTGAAATGAACAATATAAAGGGTCTATCTTAACCAGCTGGGCGGCTCAGCCAATCAGCGCTCAGAACAAGTATGAGTCAGCCAATCAGCGAATGTTTGCTCATGACGCCATGCCAATCATCGAACTTGGTGATAATGTTACTATTACTACTTTAAAAAATATAAGGAAGTTTTATGGTTCCTCAAGGAAAGGTAAGGGATAAAAAAAATGTAAGGTTTAATACGCCAGATAAACATGATACCACCTCTGATAGTGATGACATTGGCTTACTCCCGCCAAAGCAAGGATCGCTGACACAAAATGATATTCGTAGCATTTTATGGTATGATGGTGATTCTGATTCGGATGTAGTTATTACGGACTCAGAAGAAGAGAATGCCGATGATCCTAGTGCTGTGATTTTGAATGAGGATATTGAGTATAGGCCTATGAATGACGACAGCAATGGTAGTGAAGGACATCTGGTGGAGGAAAGTGGCGCGCCTCTTGACAGTACTTTAGTGCAAAGTAAAAAAAAACTGATGATTCGATGGAGGAGGAAAGTTTTGTTAGTGTTAGTAATGTGGTGGAGGAGAGGACTGTTAATATTAATATTTCTATATTTTCCATTATTCATTATATTATGAATTGAAAATATAATCTCAGATAAAAACATTATACACTGAAATTAACACACTACAGATACACTTACACGCTCCATTACCGTACATGCGTTGACAAAAATATTCACAGCACAGTTATTTTTACATACAATGCTCAAACATATTTTTGGAAAGCTGAAACATTGCCAAACAGCATGCAAAAAATGTTTTGAGAAATCTATATTGGTTCAAGATATATAAAAGAAAAAGATAACGAAAAAACCGTAAAATTAACAATTAAAATAAAGCAATCGCCGTTTGTGCTTTCAAAATACGCTCAATTTTAATTTCAAGGGTATCATCGTGAATAACTTTCCTCTCCTTTCCAAATAAAGGTTTTTTTTAATATTACCGATGCTTTTCATTTAGGAAAATATCTTATAAAGAAAAAAATGTAGTTACCAATGTCGCTATCGGAAAAAAATCACTTTCAATTAACTCGTAATATCATAATATATTTCGTTTAATTATTTCCAACCACAAAAATAAATAAATAAAAAATAAAAATGCATAGCCCCAAAAAGTATATAGACTTTCCTTCATAATGCAGCAATACTCACGAAAATATCGTAAAAAATGACTGAGATGCCGCTGTTTGATGATAGTTTGCGCCTCCACTTTGGTAGGGTGGTATACCTAGTTATTTTTGAGAAATTTTACTAATATTGGCTTTCATTATAGTTTACATGGAAAGGATTATTGTTAAATAGCAAGAAGGTTTCTGGTTATGTAATAACTTCATCATAATATATATATATATATCTATATATATATATATATATATATATATATATATATACACGCTTAAAAAATCACTGTAGATGCACGTGACTTCATAAATAAGCGAATACCACAGGAAAATAATAGTCAGAAATCCAAGCGCTTTCGTCTTTACTCAGACATCGTCAAGGAGTTACATCCTTGACGATGTCTGAGTAAAGACGAAAGCGCTTTGGATTTCTGTCTATTATTTTCCTGTGGTATTCGCTATATATATATATATACATAAAAGGCTGACAGTGAGATAGAGAGAGGAAAGGCTAAACCATAATAATTCATGTAAACATTTCTATGAAGGCCACACATTTTATTTTCTGTGACTTTCTTTACCTTCTACGAACGTAGATAACGATACAGAGATTTATAAGAGACGCAGCAACACATACAAAGTTCATGTTGGCATGCTATTGCCAATGGATCGATCTAATAAATAAATTTAAATGAACCAGGTTTGTTATACTTTAAAAACTATAAATAACACGACCACTATCATCTGATTATACATACATATATATATATATATATATATATATATATATATATATATATATACGTGTGTGTGTGTGTGTGTTTGAGAGAGAGAGAGAGAGAGAGAGAGAGAGAGAGAGAGAGAGAGAGAGAGAGAGAGGGGGGGGGGGGGGGGGCAGCAGCAACCGCTGTAAAAATAGTTACGTAACGTGTGATTCCATCAAAGCCTCTACAAAGCAACGCCAGTGCGAAGAAATACACATTCCAGCATTACTGTTTACTTTCGCAAACAAACAGACAACATATTATTGTCAGCACGGGACGAAGCTTTATAGACGCCCGATATCAAATGAACGAAAAAAAAACTGAAAATATCTATGAACCAGCTGTCTCAAAGCCCACCGGGAAATTCAAAAGGTCACTGGTTCCATTAATAAAACAATTGGTAATAAAATCACTGATATTCAGTTATTTATTGCAAAACCTCCCGGGAAACATTATACACTTCAGGTGTGGTCGAAAATGTTTGGTATATAAATATAAATGACTATAAATACGATTTTCGCTTTAGCCTTGCCAGTCAGTCGCAGGCTTCTGTCGTGGATATATAAATCGCAATGAGAGAGAGAGAGAGAGAGAGAGAGAGAGAGAGAGAGAGAGAGAGAGAGAGAGAGAGCCTCCTTGCGCTGGTTTAGCCTAGAGTAAAATACGAAATGAAGTCCGGAATACTTGCCTCTCTTCCAAAGGATACTGAGGAGAACAGAGAAAAGGGAATCGGTTGGCGAAGAGGGCAAAGGGGAAAGATCGAGGAATGGGAGGGGAACAGGAAGGATAAGAAAGAGGAGAAAGGTGAGGCACAGGTCGGAGGACCAGGAGTAAAATGCTCGAAAAAAAAAGAAATGGACCCGTGAGTTGTAAATGCAACATTCCACCAAAACGGAAATTCTTTGGAGAGGAAAATACTGACAGGATGGAGGAGGGAAGGAGACCCTACGGCTTACACGGCTCGAGAGAGAGAGAGAGAGAGAGAGAGAGAGAGAGAGAGAGAGAGAGAGAGAGAGGTTCCTCTATATTCTTCTCTTCTTTCTTTGCTTATGTGTAACAGGTCTGATCATCTGCACCGAAAATACCCTAGGTGCCTTTAATCGCCACTGCTAAAGAATTCATATGGCGAAGTTCTGGCAATTGCATCGTCTTCGGACACATCATGAGATATGGTTTCTGATATACTGGCCCTCCCTGACGATACAGCACACGCTACCTATCTCTATTAATATTAGACTTTCTGAATCATGCGACATACTCCTTGACAGGTTCACAAAACACCAGAAAATGACTCGACTAACTTCGGAAAATGACCGTAAAGGGTCCCAAGCAAGCATTATACAGAAGCATGAGACATCATCCTGTTCATTTTGATATGTTTTAAGAGACTAAAATTTCAAAGTAGATTGCATTGTTTTACACCAACAAAAGTAACGCCACTAATCTACAGTTTCACCTCTTCGATTTAAGACAACAGGACAAGCTGTTACGTTTATGTTGGAGAACATTTAGCAATAATTCACTCCAACTTTCTCTAAGCGAAATATTATTACCTGAGCCAGAAGCTACATTTTTTTTTTATATCAGTTACTAACATCTTAACCAATTTGGATAAACAACACAGCAGACAGTGTAAACTGCAAAGATAAGAACTTGAACAGCACACTATTTAACACCGGCGTGAAAAATATTGGTAAAAAACGATCTTTATTAATTTTCTCATACTTCATGAAAATATCATTTCGTCACCTTCCTCTGTGTATACTGAAACAAAGTGAACATCAGTGATAACCAGAATATACAATAAGCTTTCTATATCGTAAATAAAAAGGGAAGAGAATGAGTATTATTTAAACCCAAGTTCAACATAAAAAAAAAAAAAAAAAAAAAAAAAAAAAAAAAAAAAAAAAAAAAAAAAAAAAAAAAAAAAAAAAAAAAAAAAAAAAAATCCTGTGATGCTGAGAAGCAATTTTGAGTTTCAAAATGTCTCGTTTCTCATAAATTTACCTTTAACCGCGAATCCCTTTTCCTCCCACTGAGAATTCATTGAATATCATTCACAAACCGCCGAAGATTCATGGCCTGGTGGAAAGCAAGAAGAAAGCAAGAAGTACACAAATGAATTTCCAGCAACAATTACGACGTTGCCAACTAAGAGAACGAAATACGCTAAACTGGTATTTACCTTACTTACAAATTTGTACATGTTTTCATTTCCCCACACATTTTAAATGCCCCAATTATTGCAGGTATATAGAATTAACTTGCAGCTAAAATTAGAAAAGATGGAAAACATCAAAATGTAAAGGTTCTCGCGGCTTTTCGTAAGCTCATTACGTCTTATTTGGGGATGTTATTCCAATTCTCTTGCCTTCATTAACAAGAATAATACAGTACTGAATATCATACGCTATTTTATTTTATTCCACTCTAAAACACTTTACAGGCATCATCACAGGGGAGAGAGAGAGAGAGAGAGAGAGAGAGAGAGAGAGAGAGAGAGAGCTTATCTAATGTGAGATACTTTGGGCATATCAATGAGATATCTGAAATCCGACAGCATGGTAACATAGTGATACTTTATAGACCAAACATATCATATAAAAAAGCGGGGTGGGCGGAGGTTCGGGCCTCATGCTTTAAAAAAAGTTGGGGGAAGGGAGAGGGGGAAAAATATGGAAGATCGACCCCATCCTGGAGGAAGTGAAAAGACCCGGCTGTTGGCAGGTAGAAGATCATCGTCTATCAGGGAAAACACGCTCTTAAACACGCTAGGCTTAGTCACATCTCACTGGTATCTCATAATCAGCATCTCCTTATTTCTCCAGTTTTCGCCGTTCATAGTGCACTGGTCTAATACCATCTCCAGCATTTTTCGCTCCATATACCTGTCATGTCTTTGATCTTCACCTTTCAAAACCAACTTCAATCATCTCGAATACCCGGGATTACATCAACCCTCAATGTCTCTGCTATTTATAGATTTTTTATTTAGATTACTTCATCTGTTCTATAATCAACCTTTGTTTAAATAAAAGACATTTCTGTGCATCTACTGGAAAACAAGTACCTAAGTCAATCTTGCTTCTTTCCCTTTCACACTCTCCAAGAAAAACCAACATAACTAACAATCATCCCATCTGACACAAAAAAAATAAATTTTTGTAGTGTCACAAATTTACCAAATTTCTAACAAACCCATTCTCTCTTATTCAGCATATATTTTTAGCCTTTATCCCCATCCTTTACAAAAAACAGGGGTCTATAATACAATTTGCTCTGTATCCGCCCTTAAAAATAATTTACAGTTACGCTTCGTATAAATAATGAAAGTCGCTTTTGTGTAATAACATTTTCCTATAGTACCCATTATCTTTCAAGTCTACCGTATTAAGTTCTCCTCCAGCCTTTGCCATCAGACTTATGATAGCTTTGTGTTCTCTCCTTGAAACACTTCCTTTGATAGTCTGCTGTTTACTAATACTTCCTGACACAGCTGTCTCTTCCTCAACGTTTCTCTGGTTTTGACACCTAACTCAATTATTAGAGGGAGCTTTTGCCATCGTCCTTGCTGGCCGCGCCTTCCCATTCTTCCTTATATATCTATCATGATGGATAAAACCCTCGAGGTCTCTTATACCCATATCAGAAATCGTGTCATCAAGGCAAGAGGGGAATGGGGGAACTGTATGAAGCAGTGAACTGCTAGTTCAGAGACAAAGACATAAATAATTTCATTTCTTTACATTCAATGAATTCAACTGAAGGGCAAGGGTATTGCTGTAACCCCCAGAGCAAGCCCTGCACTGGATGACTTGGAAATGCAGAGAATGTCTCCTTAAGGAGATAGCAAGAAGACAAAAAAAAAAAAAAAAAAAAAAAAAAAAAAAAAAAAAACTACTGAGAAGCTGAAAAGATATATTCCTATATTCCTAAATATTTACTCCCAGAAGAGTAAATACAGCCTTCAAAAAGAGTAAAATTCTACATTAAAAATATCTTTAAAACGGAGATAGAAACCCTAACTAGGTGACACTTTTTTTAAGAGCAAAAACTGAAATAATTAATAAATAAATCTAGGTCAATAAACACTGGTATCAAATCCCTTTACCCTTTTATAGAAAACGGCGTACCTGTGCATCGAAACATCAAGTTATAAATATGACTATTATTACTCAAAATATGAAAACAATCGCACTCAATCACCCTATAGGTTACTTCCATCCAAATCACATATCCATGCTATATTAATGAATACAATTCTCGCACTACTGGCGAAGACTTTTTGTATTTGGATATCAAGGCAAAGTCTAGTTAGTAGGGGAAAAAATTGTAGTGGATATGGAGGGGAAAGGCCTTGTGGAAGGGGGTTGGAGAGGGCCACACACATGGTTGATGCACACTGGAGCAAACTTAACGTTTACGTTAAAACCATAATTTTAAAATGCTGCTAATGATGTTGACATTTGTGAACACCCGGTGGAAACGCACATTTTACCCAGCTTTTATTATTTTTTTCTTTATCTTATCCAAATGGGGCAACGGTCATATATTCGGGGAAACCATTCTGGAGATAATCTATTTCCAAAGCTCTATAATGAATGTAAACTGATGGGTCTGATGAGCAGGATTATTCCGTCACCTGAGGCTCACTAATGAGAAGCAATTACGAATTAAATTTTGCAGAATTTAAAATCGAGAGGGGAATAATAAATCCTGTTTACGTTACGGTGCTGTCTTCAATGAACGTATGCGGACAGGTTGACATAGAGTCATGCACACACCAACCCTGATGTAGACAGCTTATATGTCCGCAGACACGCACGTACAAACACCAATTTTATATGTTATGTATGTATGTATGTATGTATGTATGTATGTATGTGTGTATTATATATATATATATATATATATTTATATCTATATATAGAGTATATATAGTATATATATATATATATATATATATGGAGGAGAGAGAGAGAGAGAGAGAGAGAGAGAGAGAGAGAGAGAGAGAGAGAGAGAGAGAGAGCCAACATAACTACACTTTCTGAAAGCCAAACAAAATCTTGTGATATTCCTTCTGAAAGCAGGGAGTTTAAAAGTGCCAGCATAAAGCAGGTCACACAATCGAAGAGAGACAGCCAATGCACAAAGGCTCAGAAATAAGGCCATTGTGTGAAAACTCACAACAGTGCTTCAAATAACCATAGTCATAATATTAATACTAAAAAATCTGATTTTGGAGACAGCTGCGTCCCATGAAAAAAAAGTTTTAGAAAAGTTTTGCAAATTATACAAATTGTAAGAATATCAGTCTATTCACGAGGGGAAAAATGCAACGCAAGCCAACCAAAACCGGGCTGGTTTTTTATTCGTTTTGAAATTCTGTTTTTTGGTATGTTTATAATAAAAGCGTCATCCATTGCAGACATGCCACGGAATGCCGTCTGTCCAGATATCTATTTTCAAATATATGCACATTTATATAGGTGTATTTAGAGTAGTTCTTTGCGAAAAATACATATGAATGTTAGGGAAACTTTTTACATAGACAACTAAGGAATAAATTAGTTTTACGTAACAGATATAGATTTATGATGTAACGAGATCTTTCAAAAACTCTTAAAGGAGAATGGGAGAAGAAGAGAAAAAATGTATAAAACACAGACACAAAAACGAATGACTATAGTTGTATGGTGATGTAGTTAAAAACATGTAATTTATTTTTCAAGTCTTCGGGTATTACGGCTAGTCATTCTAGACATACTTTCTTCCCACACACATACACACACACACACATATATATACAGATATACATACATACATATATATATATATATATATATATATATATATATGTATGTATATAAAATGTGTCTGTATGTGTATACAAACACAAAACACACGCACCTATATATATATATATATATATATATATATATATATATATATATATATATATAGAGAGAGAGAGAGAGAGAGAGAGACGAGAGAGAGAGAGAGAGAGAGAGAGAGAGAGAGAGAGAGATAATACATGCTGTGTAGGGATATATCATTCGAACGCATGTACGTTTAAATTTCTGTATAAACGAGTATTTAAAAATTTAAAAGGGAGAAGGAAAACAAACAGATCTCTTTCCTATCAACCTCCATAGCATTAAGATCTCAATTACCATTTTACTCATAGAATTACCTTTCTCACTTTACCTTTACAACACACGTCGTGTGTGTGTGTGTGTGTGTATGTGTGTGTGTGTGAGAGAGAGAGAGAGAAAGAAACATTATACTTATCCATATATGATATTTTGAAAAGCAAAGCTTGTGTAAAAAATCAATAATATATAAAACACATTTAAATGACTTCTACATTATACGTACTCGTACAACAAAAAAATACACACATGATCTCTCTCTCTCTCTCTCTCTCTCGCTATATATATATATATATATATATATATATATATATATATATATATATATATATATATATATATATATATATATATATATTATTTATTTTTTTTTTCAAAACACACAAGTGCGTGTGAATAATTAATTTTAATAGCTAAATAAAGGATGGAGAGGAACCATGTAACTGCTAAAAGCAATGTAACTAATCTCTCTCTCGCTCTCTCTCTCTCTGCTCTCGCTCTCTCTCTCTCTCTCTCTCTCTCTCCTCTCTATATATATCTACTATATATATATATATATATATATTTTATTTTATTTATTTATTTTTTTTTTTCAAAACACACAAGTACGTGTGAATAATTAATTTTAATAGCTAAATAAAGGATGGAGAGGATACCCATGTAACTGCTAAAAGCAATGTAACTAATCTCTCTCTCTCTCTCTCTCTCTCTCTCTCTCTCTCTCTCTCTCTAACAGGAACTAAATCAAACTCGATGATGAATCAGACTGCACCACAGACACAGCAATAAGGAGCAAAGACTGAATAATGCGGCTCCAAACCATCTATGGAACTCCTCAGCTTTGCTCTTTTCGAGAAAATTTTATGGAGCCATATTTCATCTAAAGCGAAGTGTACACTGCAATAAATAACTCTGACCCTATAAATTACCCCTAAACCTGTCGGGTTTCCTAATGACCATATTTTTCTTCCTCACGTATGATTTACAGTGTTCTTGTTAGCTTCTATTTATTTTAAGGTCGTGATGGCCACCGGAGCATGCGTCTATGTATGAACTCATGGACGCATATGCACCAAAAAAGCAAAGACTATATATATATATATATATATATATATATATATATATATATATATATCTTTACTTTTTGTGGCTATTACAGTGGCATATGTATAGGTGGTAAAAATTGTGACCAGTATGTTCTATACATATATATATATATATATATATATATTATATATATATATATAATATATATATATTACATATCATAAAATATTGCATGCTGCACTTCATTAATGTAAAGCAAATTTTTGTATCATAGTACATTAATTGATGCTTTATAATACTCGCAATGATGTCACCATTTCTTTTTTTATTAATGACAACAGCGGTGGGAGTCCGCTACGCTCACACACAAACGGGACACCATGTATGATGTGCATCTCTCAGATTTGATGGAGAATATATAACATTTCAGTCCACATCGTTCAATGAAGGTCGTTATGTTAATTCATATTATTGCAGCTTGGGCCCATTGCATTAATAATCCTGCTTCTATTTAATTGTGTTGATTCATATTATTGCAGCTTGGGCCTACAACATTTATAATCATGCTTCTATTTAATTGTGTTGATTCATATTATTGCAGCTTGGACCTACAGCATTTATAACCCTGCTTCCTTTCAAGTGCCAAATAACCCAAGCAAACAGGTTCTTCTAGATATAACCTATACCGTTTATTCCGAAGCGCAACTGTAATTCCAAATTCGAAAGAGCATGCCTTGGTAGGTCGTTAGTCCACCCCAAAACTTGAATTTCCCAAGAATAAAGGAACACGAAATTAAATGTTAATTTTAGCGAGTCACACTGGACCTATATTTTCGCCAACCTCAGGGCCCTCGTCGGTAGCACTCCATTTGCACTCCCCGCGGTCACCTGAGCGTTCAGCATCCATCCACCCCCTGCTGCCTGACAACTAACACGATTAAAGGGAGCGCCTGCACAGACGCCCTCTGTAATACAGGTTCCCTTAATGTTGCGTGGAGGCCACAATAATTGTTCCCATATTTTGAAATAATGTCATGGCACCTACTGTCCCTCCCCGCCCTTGTGTTTGAGCTTCATTGACCTCACAATAAACGTCAATCTTGCGTTTGTGCGATTTTCATGTTTTTTGTTTCGCTCCTATTCAGGTTTTCCTTTAGTGTTTTAGTGTGCCTTTATTGAGGTTTATAGATATTCAGTTTAGATTTTCATCTTCTACTCCTGCCATATCTTCACCCAAATGGCAAGCAACTACAGAAGCATATGTAATGGTATTAATTACGATAATTACTACATTTTGAGCGAGCAAGTCTAAAATACAGCACTTCTGCGCGAACGGTTTACATTACACAAAAATACATAAAAACCAGGAAAATAAAACTTTGAATATTAATGACTTAGATTAAGGTACAATATAATGCACTAATTAATATAATCAGTAAATAATTTATCACTATGCATCAACCTAGAACATCAATGATCGATCCAAGTTTTATTTTCCTAATGCGGGTGTAGTCTTTGTGCAAGAAACAGTACGTGTAGACGCACTATATTTCAGACACTAGATTTCCTAACAATACAATCCACTCAACATCGCCTATAACTCCCAACTTTCCCAGCCATGACAAACAAAATTCCTTTCTCTTTGGGGTCTTTTTCTTGAAGTGTGCAATGCACAACCCACCATTAGCATGTTGAAGAGCAATTTCATGAAAACTGCTGGCAGGTACTGAAGGCCATAACGACCTTCCCGGTGGTAAATTTCATTTAGTGGCAATGCCAAACAGACGTTAAACGAAGGTGAGGACCTGAATAACGCAAAAACCGTTCTAGACCTATCTATCCAATTACCTGACTATTTATTTTACCAGCAGTGTCAACATATGACAATTTTTGTATCATCATTCATGTGAATACTATTCACGTCCACATATGCTTCCAATTGCCATGCATATTCGGCCGCATATCATGCTAGAATAGACCACATGAAATAATTTTACGGAAGCAGATGACCAAAGTCTATGACAATATTCTAAATCTAACTTAGACGCATCTATCCCAAACACATCAACCGCGTACTTAGTCAATGATGTAATGAGAATAGTTGAACACTACGCGTTTAATGCAAGCGTTATCATATTATAAAAAAAAAGTCCTATTACGCCTGTTATCCTGGACGTAAAACACACACTCACATAAAAAAAAACATAAACTGGAGAACTAAGATAATGATACGGAGACACAGAAGCTCGTTCTATTTGGTGAAGTTCTAGTGTACATTACCTCATTAGAAGGAGTTCAACGTCAGTTGAAATTATTACAAAACACCAACAGGGAATAATCAGTATTCATCAAATGTTTGTAATGTATCGAAAATATATTCTGGTTGATTACATGGCCAAATATACAATATCTTATAACAGTTATTAATGTTGCTTCCAAACAGCAGTTGTATGACCTTTTAATTTATTTCATCGTTATCAATGTTTAGGGTAAATGTTTACTGACATTTACTAAAAACTTATTACTTTCCCCCCAAAAGAACATGACAAACTCAAGTGTATACACACCAGCGTCTAATTTTTTCTTACATTATATATCAATAAAAGATATACTTTATTTACTTGAAAATTATTGCCAGTCTGTTCTCTATGACCTTTATCCTTTACATACTGGTAGGGTATTGACTTCTTCGGGTATCGCCTTAAATAAATCACACACATCTTATCAACCCATAAGGTTGATCCAAAAGTAGAAAAACCACTAGTCTACATAATGGCCAATACACACACACAAATATATATATATATATATATATATATATATATATATATATATATATATATATATATATATATATATATATATATATATATATATATATATATATATAAAGCTGTATGTATACTAAAATCACAAACCAGAGTAACCTGCCTGCAGAAGTACAGTTCGAGTTGTTTTTTTTAGAGTGGAGACATGGAGAAAGCCCTATTAGAATTGGACTATTTCGCTTGAAGATTTGCTCCTAACAGCTACCAGCAGATCAACCCAGTGAGGGAGGAATAATTCAAACAAATAAAGGGAGCATTTCAAATACCTGACAAAGAGAAGGTCAGGCAGGTAAATATAAAAGGTTCAAACAAGTGCGGAACAACGGAACACAAATCGGAAACGGAGGGCAAAAGAAGGGAAGAACTTGTAGAAAAAATGGTGACCAGGTCAATATAAGGAGAAGCGAATAAAGCAAGTGGTAAAAACGGGTTAGACTAATGCAGAAGGAGGGTGAGGAAGTAATTGCTAAAAAATAAAAATGAACGAATTGAGAAAATAAAAAATAACAGGTCAAACAAACGAAGAACTGCAGGCACAGGTCAGGACTGCACTGGAAGTGGCGTCAAAATCAGTTACTGCTGCAGTGTTGGGTCTTCAGTGGGAGGTTGAAACCAACATTCTTTGGAAGATTGAATTTCACGTCAATGGACAAGTGCGTGGTTCCATGTGAATAGGATTCATATAATGAAATAATAATGATAATAATAATAATAATTCAACAAAAGCTGGAGTACTTCACTTACGTGGGTGTTTGATAGAAGTTCCTTCATGATGAAGTTATCGTAGATCTCACGGGCTATCCGTCTTCTCTCTTCTTTATTCTCAATCTTCTCGTACGCTTTGATCTGAAAGAGTGAACAAAACGAGCATGTATTAATTAGCACTTCAAAAAAAAAAAACAGTTGTGATTCATAAACAAAATAGTAGGATACGTATATACTTATTAATATTCTAATGCAAAATATCATGTCTCACCGTGTCATGTCCAAAAATGCAATAAAAAAACCACATCGAGATACGCCCATTAAATCATGCTTTGCATTTATATATATATATATATATATATATATATATATATATATATATATATATATATATATATATATATATATATATATATATATATATATATATATATATATATATATATATATATATATATATATAACATATGTATGGCCTACCTACATACATACAAACGATATATATATATACACACACACACATCTGAATTAACAGACAGATAGGGTGCCCACATTCGACGCCTGAGCGATCAGGCAGATGGGTAAGCTCTCCTAGACAATGGAGAAAAATCTTCCTAATACAGATGTTAAAGGATAAAGGTTCGAATGAATAGCGTCTGGTGCGTTAAAATTCCTATTTTACGTAACCTAATTGAACCCGGATGAATACATACCTTTCTTAGGGTATGAATACCTGGATTGGACAGATCTTGCTAATAACAGAGGCCTAACGATGGAAACGATAACGAAAAAAAAAAAAAAGCTGTGGAGAGTAAAACCTAAAGAGGAGAGAACGCAACACCGCCTACAGATGATTACGTCAACTCTCTCTCTCTCTCTCTCTCTCTCTCTCTCTCTCTCTCTCTCTCTCTCTCTCTCTCTCTCTCTCTCTCTCTCTCTCTCTCTAGAGCTCTTATTCCTTTGTCCATCAGCCACACCTGTGGAACTGAATCTGCGGTCAACATCACAAAAGTACAAGAAAAAGCGACAGGTCACGTGTGCGTTTGTGCTCCTGTGTTTAACAAAGAAAGAGAGAACTTCCAGCTGCAACAGCCACTTACCAATCTCTTAACTGTTGCACAATCTCAATACCAACCAGTTCATGTATGAATCAGTATTCACCCAGGGTGTTTTCCCTTTCTTCATTCACAACCTATCCCCCCATACGTCCCTTTCAATGAGGTATACCAGCTGATGCAGTGGTATCTCTTCCTTCATTTACTCTGTAGAAAGGATAATGCTTGGATTGCACTGCTTGCAGCCTGATTCTTTCTTTCAACTCTCAACGGCTTGAATTCTCTCCACGCTTTTGATTTTCCTTCCTCTTATAAACTTCTTTCCCTTTAAGGGGTCGTTCTACCACTCCATTCGTCATGAGGCTCCAACGTTCTCCTGAATTTTCTTCCTCCAGGTCTTGGCCAGAAAAGGGTATCAGGTTGCTATTCACACTGGCTTTCCAAAAACAGATACAAAATTCGAACTCTTGTATCGAAAGCTAAAAGGGGTTGGCACAATTTATGACCACTAAACCTTTAAGACGCAAATGAAATGAACTTATCCCGTATCGGTGACGTAACCCAGCCTTTTGCCGCGTTTCATAGTCATGAATACAAATAAAATGTCATGTTTTTAACTGAATAACATAAAGCCTTTCGGTAATCATTTAGAATAAAATCGGCCTCCGTAATAAGCCGAAGCATGTCAGTATGCCATTGAATATCAAACGGATATCTACTAAAAGTACTACTGTCTAGTCCGTCAGTTGTACTAGCAATAAAAACGTTCGTCTCCCGTAATAAAATCTTGCTATAACAGAATGGCAATGGGGTGCTGTGAATGTGATCCTATGTACTATACCTCTCTCAGAGTAGTAGTCTTACACTATGTTGCATATCCTGATCAAAAATGGAGAAAGAAGATATTTTGGGCCTCAAAAGCAGACTCCATGTGCCTCTTTAATGTTTACACACACACACACACACACACACACACACACACACATATACACTTCCCTCTCTTTCTCTCTCTCTCTCCTTCTCCTTCCACTTTTTTCAAGATCAATTACCCGACTATTTGCCCCAACACCCGTCAGACGAAATAACAGCAAAGGCCTTGGGCTTTCTTTTCCTCAGGTCTAACTTCCCTTGAGGTCGTTCCTTTCTATGCTGACTTACAAAGGAGTCTTTAGCTCGGCACTCTGCTCTTTTCAAAAGGCCTCACTGAACATTAACGGGGAAAAAGGGGAGGAAAAAGAGAGAAAATCTCTCCTTTCTTGGACCCTGGTCCCCGAGAATCATTACTAACGGATATTTTCACTCCCTTGATTTAATTACTTCTCACAGAAATTACAACGATCGAGTAACTAACAGTAACTTAACCTCAGGTTACAACCACCGGAACCATCGACATCATGAAGGCAAGACCTATCAGGTAAGACTGCAAAACGATTTCTAGATATCCCCAGATAATATTTGCACAATACGGAAGCATAAGGGATAGTTTGTACTTCTGGATATAATGAAACCATTAGAGTTCAAAGTTTGACATTCTGAATACGAAGGCACAACTTACTTTAAATTACGATAAACTTCATGATTTATTGTGTCTTAACTAGTGTTGCTTCCAGTTAAGCGAATCTTTAGGGACGCTTTGGAACTGTTACCGAAATCCGATACCTAGCCGTTTTATATCGTTGCCTTTGCGCATCACAAGAACTACATGAATAACGATCATTGACATCACTTCTCTGCTGCACTTTGAAGAGAAGAACCTCAAATTGGACGGATGATTCAAAGAGAAAAAAACACCTTTGAAATTTTACCAAAATACCTTCTAAAGTGAAAAGCAACTGTATTCTGCTAAGAATAAGCTAATATAAAGTATTTTGTTTGTTACCATACAAATACTGTGCGTCATACAAAACTTTTTCATAAGCTATAAATATTACTCCACAAAATGCAACGCAGCCCTTGCTCACAGGCACACAAGCACACACAAATAAGATTTAAAGACATCATCATTAGACTCAACAAAATACAATCGACTAAATTCTTTTATTCTAAGAGGTGGATTATTATCATTATACTATTATCTGGAACTTACAAAACGTTTTTAGAAAAGGCCAAGATGCCATTATCTGTTATGTAAGCGTCCTCGGAGGCGAACATCCACATATAAGAAAAAAGGAATATATATATATGTACATATATATATATATATATGATATATATATATACATATACATCATACATATATATATACATATATATACATATATATAAACATACATACATATAAACATACAAAAAAGGAATATATATAACTTGTAAGAATTTCGCTCGGAAACGTTGGTATAAATAAAACGAGAAATGATTTCCAGTCTTCTCGCTGTCCTGTTCATTATATATATACATACATACATGTACATATATATATATATATATATATATATATATATATATATATATATATATGTGTGTAGTATATATATATATATATATATATATATATATATTATATCTACACCCACATATATAGGCACTTGATAAACAAAAACAAGAAAATACATAGAAAAGGGACGAATGTCCTCCCTCCATTCCCTCGTCATTTTCTTTCGCCTCGATGGGTAAAGAGAACACAATATAATATATTGTTTTGGGGATGCTGTGCTCTTCATGCGAACTCCCGGTCCGCTGAATGGAATGCAAATCATTTTCACTCCTGACCATGACAGAACAGGAAAAATAGAAATTGTAGCCTCATTCATACGGCGGGATTACGTCCTCTCACGCAGCCACAAACACAATTAAGCACTTAACGATTCAAGACCAGAAACGCGAACAAAACCGCGCCTGTGCACAAGAGAATGCACTGATATGCTACGCTGTGGCTCAGCACAAAAAGGATTCTCTCTCTCTCTCTCTCTCTCTCTCTCTCTCTCTCTCTCTCTCTCTCTCTCTTATATGCAAACGTACGATTTTCAAACAAGATGAGCGGATAGGAAGACATGTATACATACTTGATCAAGTATGCAAACTGAGAGAAAGAAGCATACACACAACAACCACAAAATACGCTTGTTTGCATATACAGTAGGAATATTCCTTGATCTATGCTTCGGGACGGTACATAACGTCTCTAGGGTAGGGACATGAAGTCATCTATCCCGGTGTGATCTTTCATCAAGAGCTCTTACATTTACCGTATTTTTTACATACATACATAAACACCCACACATGTAAGTATGTATGTATGTATGTATATATCTTACACGACTTACCTCTGGAAACCCAGGAATGACTTACAGAGATAAATGGTTCTGATTCTCTGCAAGAATTTAAGGGTAAGGTCACTAGCCCAAATGTCTTTCTCAGAGTGGGCACGACAATAATAAGAGTAAAAGCAATATTTCTCTTAAAAACCATATAGCAAGATTATGATTCATCAGAATCGTGGACAGACACAAGCACATGTTAAGTGGACAATGGGCCATGTACAGTGCAAGTAACTTAGTTGAAAATTCCAGCTCAAGCTCTGCATCCGTGAGCAGAAAGTTTACTGAAGGTAGCAGTGTTCGATTCGACGGGCAGCGAAAACCTTTTACCATAATATTCAGTCTACTTCCATACACATCAAGTGAAGAGGCAATTATGCTTGGGTAAATACATGGTTACGCGCTATTTAGTCTGTTTTGGAATTCGTTTCATGAACTAAATGAAAATAATTGTTGTTAAAAAAAAATAACAGGAGAGTGATTTTTACATTGATTCTTTCCTACTTGTAAGGAAAAAGTCCAAATTTTAACATTGTATTCGACCTCTTCGATCTCAATAGTTATATTAAGAGATTCTATACCTTTCTCGTTAATCTACAAGCAATACCCAATAATAATTCAGCAAGATAAAGATACACGAGATGAAAAACTTTCTCTAGAGTCTGAACTCAGTTGCCCCTTGCTACACACAATGATTAGATGTTCGTTCTTCCATGGAGAAAAGCCATTTCATCGTTAATCGAAACTGTTTTCCTTTCGCAATAAACTTGAATGGGAGACAATTTTCAAATTTCCTTCTGCAGCACTCCCGGCGTTCGTGGCCTCCCAACCACCTTTCCTGCTCGACCTCTGGCACCTCGTATTCTATCATTGTCAAATACTAAGAGCAAAGCAATTGAAGAATCGGCGTCGGGACTCGAAAGCTGGCTGCGAGGAAAAGAGTCTTCATGGTCGGCGGCTTGGGTGCATTGCCTGCATCGCAGGGCGCCTGACATCACAAGAAATTCCCATTACGACAACACTGCCAACACGCCACAGCTCTGAGCGAGGAGTGAACGGGGCCGCAGAAGGGAAGCGCTAGGAAATCACGGGGAGTGAGGGAGGGCTAGAAGCCACGTCCAAGTTATGAAGAGAACGACAATGACCATCTTGGAGTCAACAAAGGGGGAAAGAAAAGGGCCAAGATAAAATGGGGCAAGGAAGGGGAGAGGCAGAGATTCCACTTCACCAAGCACAGCAGGATGGTCAAAAAGGGAAGGTTATGGATGTAGAGAAAAAGACAGTGAAATACGACTAGAGTAGATGAATTCATTCTTCCTTAATCAAAATTCCTAAAATAGGGTTCAATTATCTACTGGCTAATACATTTGAGCAGGCATCCAACGCGTAGCTGTATGTACACAAAAAGTTTATTGACATCAGCTTCCAAGTTTTGATGATATTTAAAAAAAAAATAGAAACTACATCAGCTTCCAAGTTTTGATGATATTTAAAAAAAAATAGAAACTATCTGAAAAATATTAAAAAGCAACGTGAATGAATTGCTAGAAAAGCACTAGAAAGCATGAAAAAACCCAGCTATCTGAAATACGCAAAAATATTTATAAAGGTACAGAGTATATTTAAGAAAGTATAAAATAAAAGAAATCTAAAAAGTCTCATCTCCAATTAATACAGAAGAATTTACAACCCAATTCATTCGCAAAATGAACTAAAAAGATCTCTTGGTGCAATTCTGGTCTTTGCCATCCAGGGCTGAAGGGACGAAAGACGCATGAAAGGATCAAGTTCCTCCGCCGGTGTAAGTAGACTGGGACGAAGTTTCCCTTACTTTCTCAGTGGCAGAAAACAACTCTATTTCGGGGGCCATGGAATGGCCAAACTAATGTAAGTGGCCATTCTGAGTTGCTCGAAGAACCTCCATTGAGATAAAAGCTGGCAGGTCCTGAGAGGACACATCAGGGACAATGATGTTTCTTGAATTATACTGAAGAAGAAAAAAGACCCTTCTTCGGGGATCTTCTCACAGATACACGAGAGAGAGAGAGAGAGAGAGAGAGAGAGAGAGAGAGAGAGGGGGGGGGGGGAGAGAGAGAGAGAGAGAGAGAAATCCTCGTTTCTGGGCTTTTGTTCCCGACGTCTAAATACAGGTCAATAACTCCAAGACATCACGGCGTAACATCACTATGGAACTAATAATTAACCATTCAGGTGGTTGATTATATTAAAGGTTATTATGCAAGGTAATTACCAAATACTAATTTTATATAAAATGAATGGCAACAACATTCGATATATTATCGATCATCTCAATACATTTTAGTATATATAGTGACGATGTCATTTCAGAACTGAATAAAATACGACACAAACTCGAGTTCATGAGATTACGTTGGAAATCGAGCCTGAATCCATTCATAACTTATCGAAACAGTTAATAGTTAGAGACAAGGTCGTAAGCCTAAGTGAAATTCGGCATGATTCGGAATTTAGCGTAGCCTAAGACTGTTCAAAGATTTTACTTTAGATTATCAAAACAAATTGCTTTTATCTTCTAAGAAATTAAGTTTTTTTTAGTACTTTACATAATCTACAATACAGTTAAGGTTTTTTAATCATTGTATCTTTAATCCCTACAGTTACTGCTTTTGCTGACAGGATCACGTTATTTTCATTTTAACATGAATTCCTGACTTGTATTCTCAAGCCCTATGCATCGCCATTTATTTTGTATTCCCAGACCTTTTACTCTAAACCTTATGTTTTCACATTTGGACACCCCTCAGTATCCTAAAGTGACGTCGTCAATTCCAGGTTGTATCACTAGATAAATCTTCAGCTGACGGCATTATGGTTACTCTTGTTGCATTTTGAATTCCACTTTACAGCTGGTACAGCTATTCGAATCACGACTTACACTGGAGTCCCTCCATTTACCATCTCAATGTGCAATTCTAAAAGTGATGTCCTTACTCTTGAATGAGCACATACAGCAAAAAGAAGGATGAAATTACACTGAAACTGGATTTTCCGCAAAGGTCGGTGGTCACATCCAAGACCAACCTTGCCTTACAAATCGATCCGATCCTCATTACATACCTGACCTTCATTTCCCCTCTGGCAGCTTTCCCTTTTAACATTATTAGCTTCCCTTCTTCAGAATCCTCATTAGTCTCTGTTGTTTACCCTTTCGTATTTTTGCTCGAACGTTTGCACCGCCGAGTTCTCCTTCTTCTCCTCCTCCTCCTCCTCCTCCTATCCCACCATCGCCCACGAGAACCCCACCCAGGAGTTAACCTTTCTAATGGATTGATGAAAATCTTCAGCCGGCGCGTCACAGGGGGGTGCGTCTCTTGGGAACCGATCAATCAACTGGGATTAATGAAGATTCATTAAACAGACTTATGGAGGGTAGAAGAGATGGAGGGACGGATGGATGGGAATTTCTTTCCTTCCAACGGGGGTGATAATTAGGAGGCAATACGGACGACTGCAGGAGGAGATATGAGAATGTCGAAAAAGGCTAATGAGTAGAGGGAGGAAAGCTCGCAAACGATGACACAAGGAAAATGTAATCGGATGGTAATTTCCGTCATTTCCGCAAGAAGACGAATGAGAATTCGCTCTCGGCGAAGCACATGAATGAAGTCGTAACAATTTTTTTTTAATTCATTATACACAACGACCTAACATAAAAAATAGATCTCAGCCACAAGCTCACCATAGCCAACCTGAGATAAGGTCGAAATTACAGTCGAAATGTGGTACTTAATCACTATAATGCTGTGGACAAGCATTTACTCAGGCAGACAAAGTTAAAACTATATCATATCTATCTATTTATCTATCTGCCCATATATACATACATACATACATGCGCAT
>NC_087202.1:44354419-44366919 GCF_015104395.2 Macrobrachium nipponense | reverse complement strand
TCGAGGTCTGTAACAATTTAGCAACCCCTACAAGTCTTAAGGGAAGGGAAATGAAAATTAAAGTTTTTGCGTCTGTTTACGTGTGTGCGTGCACGAAAGCGAAGGGTTTGTCAGGACAGCGTATATGTGCGTGCGCATATAAGGAAATGCTGTTTGACAGTGCCTGTTAAAAATCTTAGTACAACTCAACTAAATCCTAAAGCAAAATACATCTTTCCTTTCTTAAGCATATGGTTCGCTTTATATATGAATAAATTATAATTCTGGTTCTTTAGAAATATCTGTAAGAATAGAATAGGAAATAGAATTGACGCCAAAGGCCATGTCCGGGAAACTGAGAGTAAGAAGGTTTGACAGATGTAACAGGAGGAAAAGCTCGCAGTTGCACTTTGAAATAATTGTTAGCGAGGTTGAAAGTCTGATGGAAGCAAGAAAATATGAACGGAAGTACAGTACAAGGAATGGAAGAGGTTGCAGCTAGGGCGCCGCAAGGACGCTGCAAAGGATATTTGCACAAGTGAGCGAGTCATTCTTATTTTTTAATAATTTTTGGCAATATTTAAATGTATCTTTTACATAGACTATTGGTGATAAAGAAATTGCGGTTGAATCGCAAATACAGCAAAATGCTGAAAGAAATCTGTGAGGGGCTGATCTGGTCCCCTTCTGAAATTCTACAATTCGGTTCGGTCGTTCAAAAATGTCGCCGAGTCTTAAGAGCGCAACACACTTAAAATGAGGAATAAAAAATGAAGGAACACGTCCCTCGTCAGCAGAATTTTCCCCCCATTCAAACAAATATGATGTAGTACAACATTTATAATAAAGGGGCCACTTACAGTGGCCTTTTATGCGTTTCTTATAGGCCATTCACCCTTCCGAAACATGACTCCAGCGACATAAAACTGTGATACCAGAAAGAGTTCGGGATTTACAAACGACCTTCTCTGCTGCGGTGCGGCGGCATCGACCAAGTAACGAGGCTCAATCGACTCAGAAATAAATATGGGGCGGAAATGCTTCCCGAGATCTATGGCCCCGACTTTCAATATCAGGATGAAATTCCTTAACGAGAGAGAGAGAGAGAAAGAGAGAGAAAGAGAGACAGAGAGAGAGAGAGCTGAACGGATTGGGAAATTAAGACAAATTAAATAGGGAAATAAAATCATGGCTAGATGCCGCATCGAGAGAGAGAGAGAGAGAGAGAGAGAGAGAGGGAGAGAGAGCAGGATGCTGAACAAATTTTAAACCTAATACGTATCAATTTAAAAATAAATTTAAGGCTAAATATCGCAATGAGAGAGAGAGAGAGAGAGAGAGAGCGCGTTTCTATGACTTTCCCGTTATCAGCGTGAACGAACACGATACAAGGACGTGGGCCATGAACGTCAACATCCGGCAAGTATGAAGAATTGTCCTTTCCAGAGAGGAAGTGTTATTGTAAAACTGGTTTGCTGGAGCCGAACACAAGCGTATCAGGTCCCGAAGGCCACTTCCAAGATTACGTCCATATTCTGTGAATGACATTCGCATCGATCTGTGAACTGAAGAGGATTTCATAACATTATTTTATATATTCGTGACACCAATATGACAGCGATTTACATAGAATTATACATTTTTATATTTTCATAAATACTTAGGATCATTCTTAGTCATACTGTTCAACGACAAGAGTATATTGGCAAGAAATTTTTGAGAAAAGACCTCGATCACATCTATAGCATGAAAACACAGGCCAGGATAGTGGATCAAATTGAACAATATCCGTCCCACGAAATATAGTTGAATTCTTGCGAATAAAACCGTCATTCTCGTTAAACGTTGCACATTTTAATCAATAATTTTCCTTTCAAATTTTATACACATTGCATAGCCATCCTAAATGTTACTTTCTATTAATTGTGTTCTAACAGAAGTACTATTTCACCGATTTATATATTATATATATATATATATATATATATATATATGTGTGTGTTATGGTGTGTGTGTGGTGTGTGGTGTGTGTGACTGTATAACATATATATATTAAAATATATATATATATTATATATATATATATATATATATATATATATATACATACATACATTCACATTCACTCATATACATATACGTATATATATATATATATATATATATATATATATATATATATATATATATATATATATATATATATTAAACAACACGAAGTGGGACAACCTTTAGTTAAAACTGATCTTTCGAGTTGTTTTTTAACACGAGAACACGAGTTCACCGAGTCTGAATAAAAAGCTCTGTCGTTTAGTTTCGTTTCGTACTTCAACGGCACTGGACAAGGGGCAAGAGATAACCTGATGGACTAAAGAAGAAACTGCTGATTAACCTGAAATATGAATTATTGTTTACCACTGCAGGCTATGCAAACTTGATACCATATCAACGGCAACAGAGACTTTCAGAGTACTGTTATAACATGGAATTTGAGAATATCAAACCAGGGATAAAAACGAATCGTGAGACACGAATAAAAGCGTAGAGTATTCCGTCGATATCCTAAGTCTGTCTGAATTTCCCGGAAGAGACGAAGCGATAAAATAACAAATGAACTCTAATAAAAAATTATACATTGATGAATGATCCCTGCACAGGAATGCATTAACGTTCTCGTACAACGTTCCTAGGATATTCTCTGACATGTTCGTTTCAACTTAATTTGCAAACGGGAAAAACATCGACTGCGCATTAAAAGGATAATTTTTAAGGACTTGGTAAAAACCAGCATAATTACTTTTGGTAATATAATGCCTGGGAAAAATGGGGGGAAAAGATAAAAAAGATGACAAAATATGACTTAATTAGGATGAAAAAAAATTTAATAAAATAAAAGCAAGGAAATAAAACAACAAACAAAGCAACACACACGGATGCACTTGGGACTGCTTTTTTACGAAAGATTCCAGCATAACGAAGGCTTTCCAATGAAGTTAACGTATTACTTAAAACATTCTTCTTCCGACAAACTGAGGTCATTAATTTAAACTAGCCTTCAGGAGCTCAGTCCATCACGCACGTGTCAAGAATTCACGAGATCTTCGTGACACTGCCTGGAGTCAGAAGTCGTCAAGGAACATTCCAGACAGATTAGTGCATTCAAAATGTCCCGGCTAGAGGTAGTAATTGGACTCTGAGATTAAAATATAATAAAAAAGAACGAAAAGTCATACTGAACTCAAAATAACTGTCCGCAATAATCTCAGCCATCGACCATAATATCAAAATTTTACCTTTGCGAGAGAGAGAGAGAGAGAGAGAGAGAGAGAGAGAGAGAGAGAGAAGAGAGAGCATATCTAATGTGAGATACCTTAGGCATATCAATGAGAAGTTCCCTTACCCAGTTACTAGTTATCTTCAAAATAAAACAGTATCTGTAAACTTCATGCACTTACCATGAGCACCTCCAAGCATAAAAGCCGAGTGCGCATGCGTGTGAGTTGGTGGGAGGTGGTGGAGGATGAAGAAGGAATGCTGATAGTGTTTTAGAGGTAAAGACCCAACCACTTTAAGCTAACGCCGTCTGAGTATTCTACCACTCCCTGATTAAATTTGGTGCTCGCACTCAGCAAGGACGCTCGCTCTCTCTCTCTCTCCTCTCTCTCTCTCTCTCTTAGTTATTCTCGTAACATAACGTCAGTCAACACACTGGCGTTCGTCATAACAGACATAACACGGATGCAGGATGCACGGTTCGGTTAGTTGTTCTGAACATTGCAACGCTGAATCTCCTTCAGATAACATCCCACTTGTGATGCTCAGTCGCATCTTTCCCCAACATGAAAGGATCCAACACGTCTCCCCAAGATTATCCAAAATGACTGCATAACCTGATGTCTCTGTAATGGGGATTAAAATTCATGTATATTCTAAAGTGTTGACAAGGACTCGCATCGGCCATGTGTGCTTTCTTCATTGAGGTACTGATTTTGTGCACATTTACATTTGAATTTTCTTCTGAAGGTTCATTAAGCAAGTGCAGTTGCCATGCCGGCCAACTTCACAGTCGGGGGTTCATTCCGCATCTATCACTCTTGGTGTCTGTTTCCACTTTGCAGTACTGTGTGTTTAGAAATCTCTACAATCATAATCAATACTTTCTATGATGAATACCGATGCGTGCATGACTGCCTCAATCAAGTCATTAAACCATGATAAACCCGGCTTTTACAAGAAGCCAGATTACATGATTCAGGAAACACGAAGGACTTGATTTATGAAATATATGCTGTCCAGCCAAGCACTGGGTCTACTATAGGCATTCAGCGAAAAGAGCGAGTTGGAGAGGTTGGACGGCAAGATAAAACGATCCAGAAGATAAAGGAAAGGAAATACAAGGATCTAAACATGGACCTGGGAGAAGACCCAGTCACCAAGAAGTCAAGATTAGGAGTGTTGAAAAGCAGAACTGAAGAAAGGAAGAAAAAAGGGAAATAAAGGGATAAATAGTATATGCAGCTAGGGGCCGAAGAGACGCTGCAAACACATTTTTGTAATGTAATGCCTACAGTGCACTACGCAAGATGCACTAACGGCACTAACCCCTTACGAGGATCATTGAGGATGAGAGCAAATTCCAAATTCTGGAAGTGGACGGCATAAAGTACTTACTAAAACGTCTGGCCCCTCTGTCAGTAAACATACTCCGATATATATTTGTGGGAATGCAACGCTATATATACAGTGTGCAACGAGGAGGAGAGGGTGACAAGGCAGAATGGAGCTTCCGAGAGCAATGTCTGAAGTGATACCTGTATTCCGTGACTGACTTTAATCCAAATTTTCAATATTGAAATAATATTTTAAAAACTGTTTAATTCAATAACCTTTCTTCAGTACATAGTTCACCATTTCATTTTCCCAGTACAGTATACATACATATATATATATATATATATACTGTACTGGGAAAATTTCTTTCACGGAAATTGAGAAAGATTCAACGCGGCGTTCCTGAAGTAGTGTGAGTGTGTGTGTTATATATGCACACACACAAACATATATATATATATATATATATATATATATATATATATATATATATATATATATATAAAAGCGGAAATAGTATGGCGAATTAGGACCATTTAATGAATAGATTGATCAAATGGAGAGTCTTTGATGCTAGTTCTCACTAGTATGGGTGTGTATATATATATTATATATATATATATATATATATATATAATATATATATATATATATATAGGTGTATATAGGTATATATATATATATATACCTCTATATATACATATATATATATATATATATATATATATATATAACACTCACACTACTTCAGGAACGCCACGTTTAATCTTTCTCAATTTCCGTGAAAGAAACGGCCCAGTGACAAGGGCAAACAAGTGCAAACATAATCTTTTTGGTACTTCAAAATGTTTTTGCTTTGAATAAGAAAACACAAGGGCAACCTTCCGGATGAAAGAAATTAAGGAGGGAGTCATTTTTTGCCCTCCTAAAAGCACTTCGGCTCTTCTCTTCCCAAACTTCGTACCATTCGCTTCCCCCAAGTTATCACAATCCATCAAGGTTTCCTCAGCGTATTTTTCTCTTCCGTGAGCACAACCAGTAGTAGTTCTCTCTCTCTCTCTCTCTCTCTCTCTCTCTCTCTCTATCCTCTCTCTCTCTCTCTCTCTCTCTCTCTCTCTCTCTCTCTCTCTCTCTCTCTCTCTCAGACAAACAAACACAAACAGAGTCATCAGCGCGCTACCAAATTAGCGATGGGGCATCACGTAACAAGGCTGGATCCTCTTCCGACGAAGGGATCATCCATCTTTTCCTTCAGCAAAAAACACTTCCATTAATAAAGCGTAAACCTGGCTCGTTAATTCTAGCATCACCACAACAGCCTAGTAGATAAAGGGTAATCATGATTACCTAACTATAGATGATGAGGCCGTCTGGGAAAAGAGCATCACCTAAAAGCTACCATTTTCAATGAGGTCTGAAAAGGGGACATCTTAATTTTATTTCTTATTCGGATGACAGTTATTTTCTTAAATATACAGGTTCGCAAAATTATCAGTAAGAATTAAAATTAGTCTCCAATTTTTTTTTTTAAACGAAATATGCTCCAAGAGACACTTGGCAACTCCTGCCGAATTTGCTGACAAAACTGTTGTACAACACCGGCTTCAAGTTGAATTCGAAAATGTATTTGAGAATCCACAACAAACGTTAATTATTAGATTAGATGGGTCATATTCAACTGACAATCTCACACTGCGCAAGGGACAGTCCATGACCATAATGTCACGTCACCTAAATAAACCAATCTAAACAATCAACCTGCTAGAAGTGAAAAATTAGATTTATCATGATGTGAGGGAGGCAAGACTAGCCTAGCTGATAAACAAATCTAGTTAGCCATGAGGCCTTAGTCATGGGACAAAGCATCTGAAAATATACCAGTAAATCTAACATGAGATATAAAGTTTGGATTAACAAAAGCATCAAACATTCACAAACCAGGCCCAGTGCATGAAGACATGGAACAGGCCAGGATAATCCCTCGTAGTTGCCGAACTCCGAAGGATTCAGTTTCAAATGCCTCGGACCTCCACGACCATAGATATGAACTGCTAGCATTTATACTGAATTTCCTCACTTCGACCTAAACTTCTTGATTCAATTCATTCAACTAGAGACTTGACTTTCCCTAGGATGCAAAAGATCCAAAAAGAGTACAAAAGTTTCCTTTGCCAAAAATGGCTAAAGTAACTTTCCCTAGGATGCAAAAGATCCAAAGAGAGTAATAAAGAGTTTCCTTTGCCAAAAATGGCTTAAGTAACTTTCCCTAGGATGCAAAAGATCCAAAAAGAGTACAAAAGAGTTTCCTTTGCCAAAAATGGCTTAAGTAACTTTCCCTAGGATGCAAAAGATCCAAAAAGAGTACAAAAGAGTTTCCTTTGCCAAAAATGGCTTAAGTAACTTTCCCTAGGATGCAAAAGATCCAAAAAGAGTACAAAAGAGTTTCCTTTGCCAAAAATGGCTAAAGTAACTTTCCCTAGGATGCAAAAGATCCAAAGAGAATACAAAAGAGTTTCCTTTGCCAAAAACGGCTTTGTCACTTAAAACAACAGAAACAACAAAATGATTCATCACGCGACCTACAGAGACTAACAACTCGATCAAAAACTTCCTTGAAATATCAGAAATAAAGGAGCCAACAGACAGCCTACAAAACGATCGCAAAATCATCTGTCAAAAGAAACGCGACAGACTGATAACCATTAGCATAAAAAAACCATGAACGATGAACGAGTTCTTGAAGAGCGACCACTGCATAGGTGTAAAAAACGACAGATTTATGGAAGTTATCTACACCGGGGCTCATCCGCTATTGAGTAAAAAAAAGTAGAACTGTGGCGATACCCACATCTAAACAAGTAATATTTATTTAATATTTATGATATTTATCAAATTTGTGTTAATACTAATTATTTCTTAAAACTTTTTTTACTCGATCCTGTTGGTATCAAATAAAAAACAAAAATCAACAAAAACATAGGACTATCATGTAAACGCAATTTCAAATACACAGTAACAGATTTTCAAAATTAAGTTGAAAAGATTATAATAATACCCAGTAACTGATAAAAAAAAATAGCAATAAGCAACACAAGCACTGAAAAGACCGCAGGAAAACAATGCGATGCTTTTTCTTAATGTTCTTGCTCCGTGTGAGTGACGTGACATTTTCAGCAAGAGGAAGAAACCAGCAGAACAGCTGCATCAATTAAAAAACAATGTATAAATACAACACAAGAGACTAAGAAAAAAAACCCCGCAAAACTTATTGCATTATCTTTTCAGTCTAAATCAAACTTGGCTTTCTTCAGGTTTCTCCTACGGGAAATATCATCAGGGGAAATCTTCCTTGCTCTTCACCGACGTGCACATTTCCCTTGATAATCTTACAGGCAGGCGTTATTGGAGAGAGAGAGAGAGAGAGGAGAGAGAGAGAGAGAGAGAGAGAGAGAGAGAGAATCTACGGGGTACCGTCGATCATTTTCATTAAGATGTTGCCAGTTGTGAAACGAAAACGTTTTCGGGTTACATCAGTTGAAAACAAATCAGTAGCCATAATGAATTCTAAGCAGCATTCGCCATATCGAAGCAGACACCAAAATCAGGCCAATGACCTTCGAGAAAGAGGCGAGGGGCAGTTCAATTATAAGGGAATTGCATGTGAAAATGGGCGACATTTATTCTATTATTATATTTTCATTTTATATTATGTTAACTGATTAAGTATGTAAAATCATGTATAGCGTTTTGGGAAACAAAATCAAACATTGGCTGGGAAATATAAGTTTACCAAAATTTAATTTCTGAACATAATCATTGATACGAATAGCAAGGTATTTTTCCCGACGTACGTTTAAAAAATGTTGCAATAAAAAAATCAGCCCTTTCTCGTTTTTATCAACTCAAATTTAAAAAATACGTACATTTTTTTTTTTTTTTTGCAAAACTATTTTTCTGCTTATTGCTTGGAGGACTTCAAGACAGTGAAATCCTTCCTCTCTTTTTCTCTCAGGCTCTCTCGAGTGCCTTCAGAAACAACATTGAAGAAAACATACTCGTGATGATTGTCGTGTGTTCACAGAACTGACGAGAAATAAATATAGACAGACATAATACGTAACTTTGAACACTAGTAAAGGTCACTGGGTAGTACTAACGAAAATTGTTTCAGAAAAATATTCAAGATAGAGCATTTACAGCAGAATCATGTCTGTCAGGAGACAGAAAGCGCTTTTTAGACTGAAGAGCATCCGTGGCCAACAGACATTAAGCTAATAAATAAATTATCTTTGAAAGGAAAATCACAGGAGAGAGAGAGAGAGAGAGAGAGAGAGAGAGAGAGAGAGACTCCTGGGGTGGAGCAAGATAGGGTGAAGGGGTGGGGAAGGGAAGGGGGGGAGATGAAAGAGCCCCAGCCGAATCTGCGGCCACAAGCCAGAAAAGCAATTACCGCTTCCTACAACTTTTCTCTGGGAACATTTCTTTTTATTAGACTTATCGCCGAGAGGAGATATTGCCGCAGTTCAGGGGTAAGAGAAAATGGGGTGGGGGTTGCAAGGGAAAAGATGATTATTTTCTTTCTTATCTTCCACCCCCTTTTCTTTGCCAAACAATTTCCAGTTAACACCATAGGGACTAGAAACTTTGCCTATCTCTACACCTATCTCC
This sequence comes from Macrobrachium nipponense, assembly GCF_015104395.2. Lineage (NCBI taxonomy): Eukaryota > Metazoa > Arthropoda > Malacostraca > Decapoda > Palaemonidae > Macrobrachium > Macrobrachium nipponense. Next base: position 44,357,661 of record NC_087202.1, on the reverse strand, counting down.
CTCTCTCTCTTTCTCTGTCACATAAACACACGCACAACTCATCACAATTCATTGCTTTACATGCACATCCCAAACCTACACTTGAAAAGCAATGACCCAATCTGAGGAAAATGAATGAGAAAATGTCTAAATCTCATACAGCGAGGAGAGGTCAATGCCACCTAAAGATGAGAAGGGATTATATTATAATGGAGAAATGAATTAAAACACTGTTGGAACTCGCAATGATTTTTCAAGTCTGCTTTGGCAATCACTTGCGCAAAATTTCAGTTTGTTTTCCTCGCGTTCAAAACGAAACTAATCAGGGGATGAGGCTGGAAATAGTCGGCATACCTAGCAAATTTCATCTGCTGCTGCTGAACGACCAATGTCTAACTTCTGGATTCAATTCCCACTGCTACTTGTTCTTTCTCGCGTCAGTCACTTAAATAACATCAAAGTTGTGCATTTTGCAGAGAGAGAGAGAGAGAGAGAGAGAGAGAGAGAGAGAGAGAGAGAGGTTAAAGCTTTAAGCACCGTCAATTTCCAACCAGCGAGGCAACGGGACTAATACCCGTATCATTCCTGACAACTTGAAAGGATCCTTTTTGTCCCATATTTCCCCCCACCCTGACAGAACAGGAAAAAGAAACGTTCTACTGGAGAATTGGCCATCAGATCGGATCAACACAAACCTGACCTCTTTCAGCGTACAACTTGAATAAAATTCAATTTCATCCATTTACATACTTTAAAATTTACATTATTATGTGTGTGCGTAGATAAACGTGCATATGCAAACATGAACACACAGATAAAACACATTATAGAGTCACATAATATGTAATGCTACCAAAGGTGAAGTTACATACATGTGATTTTTATCCTTTCCCAACCACCATCGCACAAATAGCTGAATTTGATAACCTAAATTCAAACTTTGACATAAGAAACGAATCTCCTGATCCGTTCGAGAAAATGAGACCGTTTCTAAAAAGAAAAGCATGACTATTATCTGAAGATTCATACTGAAAATGTTCATGTTTCCAATAGAAATTTAAGCAATATAAATTGGAAGAAGTGAGGAAAATTTAGGATATCACTTCCGCCTACAAAAAAGAGAGAGAAAAAAGAAAACTGATTTGGGATTTGAATTATACAACTTGGCATCGCAACGATTACAAACAAACGTTGCTTAAAAAAACGGTAAAGAAAAAAAAATGTATTTCCAATTGTGGAGAGTGTTTTTGCCCGAAGGGCCAACTTGCTTGAAAACCAAACTCTATAAGCGAACTTAGTTGGCCACCAACATCGAATACCGAATCGGTTAACAACCAACACTCAAAGTGTTCGACGAAGAAAACGAGTCGGTTTGTGATGTTGCTGATTATGCAAATGACACATCAAAGGGGTTTGAGAGGATTTGCTGAATTAATGTATGAAATATAAACACGAACAATACCGTGAATATACTGCCAAACACTTAATGGGAAATGTATGAAACCCCTGATATACTTGCAGTGAATTACTATCTTTCTTCATATGATATACACACACACATACATATATATATGTATATATATATATATATATATATATATATATATATATATATATATATATATATGTATGTATGTATGTATTGTTCAGGGTCTAAGCCAGAACCAAGTAAAATAATACCCTTTTATAAAGGAATTTCAAATTCTCGAGTTACCCCTCTGAACTGAAAGCCTTCATTCTCTCTAAACCATCTCCTCTATTCCTATTGGCTGCCTGGAATTAATCTCCACAGGTATCTGGCGAGGGGTGGAGCAACTCCATTTACGGGCTGCTCTGTGAGCAAGAGCCCGTGCTGACACAAGGTCATCTTAATCAAAAACAACAAACAACAACAAGCAACTCCATCTCAGAAGTCCCAGATGCATACACGAGCTCGGACGCCTCTCACCTGCAGAAGCGCAAATACCACTTCCTCCTTTTGCTCCCTTGCTTCCTCTGGGTATCCCACAAGTGTTTCTTTACCTCCATAGTGCATAGATTGACCAGCAAATCTAAAGACAACGAGACTACAGATTCCCAGGTACTGTAGATAGTAACTTCGGGTGCAGCCAGTAATCGTTTTTTGCCTTAATCTGTATTTCATTTCATTCTTTCCAAGGCGACTTCCACCTTCTTGGTTCAGCTTCTCACTCCCCAATTTTGGTTCAATGCTGTCATTAATTCCCCTTGTGATGCTAGTAATGATATTAAAACATCCCCTAGTTAATCAAACAACGTAGCATTCCTTTCTTTATAAGCTTCCAGTCATTCTATGCCCACTGTGAGGAAGCTTTGACATGAAATACTAAGAGAAAGTAATGTGTAACATTTCCCATGTGTCCATCGCCTTAGTACTAATGCTAGAATGCAATCTCTCTCTTTACAGACAAATATCAGGCCTGGTTGTGGGAGGAAATTTGGGAATCCTTGGGTACAACGCTCTTATTTAAATAACCCGCTCTGCGCAAATCATATTTCTGTGTCTGGGTCATTTCCTAGCCACGTGTTCCAGTGGACTCGCAATCAACCTCCTTGATTTATTTCGGGACCTACTCGAGTCCCCTACACCCTTCAGGTGTGAATTGCTGCTCACGTAATTTAATTGTAAATATAGTTCATTTAAACTAAGTTCCAGAGTTTTATGTAAATTCCTCCCTTCAGTAATATCGGCCTTCAGCCGTAGATTTTTCTTTGTGATAACCTCGTACCGCCATACAAGGCCATTTTAGGAGTGCCAAAAGGTCACATCCCCACATTTTATACCGAGAGAACGAGACATTTATTACAATATATATATATATATATATATATATATATATATATATATTATATATATATATATATATATATATATATATATATATGAGCGCTAACAAACTACATACCAGGTACTCGTCAATCGTAATGAAGAATGGATGGAGTTGGTTCAACGAATTTGAAACATGAAAATGACTAACTAGAAAAAAATTAATAACGTATAATTCGTAAGAAACATTAATAATAATCACAAAATCAACATTCATCGCCATAATTTTGAATACGGTGAAGACTGACAACAATATCCCTAACACAAAAATTCTGACCTTTACGACAATATATTGATATGATTATCATTATAATGCATGAATATACATCATTATCAACCTGGCGAAACTCAATAAGATTCATTGTAAATATATCGTGTTACAAATATCCCTTGCCTACAGCAATATTTCCTTCATGAT
>NC_087202.1:44349419-44351919 GCF_015104395.2 Macrobrachium nipponense | reverse complement strand
TCAGTTTTAGGTTTCGGTAGAAAGTAATTAATCTATTCTAGTTTTCTGTAAAAAAATGAAGATTCTATTTTGCTGTTCTGTAGAAATTAATTAATCTATTCTAGTTTTCTGTAGAAAGTAATTAATCTATTCTAGTTTTCTTACAGAAAACTAGAATCTATTTTGGTTTTCTGTAGAAAGTAATTAATCAATTCTAGTTTTCCGTTAAAAGTAATTAATCTATTCTACTTTTCTGTAGAAAGTAGTTATTCTAGTTTTCAGCATTAATTAATCAATCTATTCTGGTTTCTGTAGAAAGTAATGAATCTATTCTAGTTTTCTGTAGAAAATAACTAATTCTAATTTCCGGCAGAAAGTACTTAATCTAGTTTTATGTAGAAAGTATTTAATCTATTCTGGTTTTCTGTAAAAACTAATTAATCTATTCTAATTTTACGTAGAAAGTAATGAATCTATTCTAGTTTTCTGTAGAAAATAATTAATTCTAGTTTCTGGCAGAAAGTAATTAATCTATTCTAGTTTCGGTAGGCAGTAATTAATGTTTAGTTTCATGTAGAAAGTATTTAATCTATTCTGGTTTTCTGTAGAAAGTGATGAATATATCCTTATTTTCTTTAGAAAGTAAGGACCTCCATTCTAGTTTTCTGTACAAAGTAATTAATCTTTCCTGGTTTTCTATAAATAGTAATGAATCTATTTTGGTTTTCTGTAGAGAGTAATTAATCTATCCTAGTTACCTGTAGAGAGTAATTCATCCATTCTAGTTTTCTGTAGAAATTAATCCATTCTAGTTTTCTGTAGAAAGTAATGAATCTACTTTAATTATCTGTAGAAAGTATTTAATCTATTCCAGTTTTATGTACAAAGTAATTAATCCATTCTAGTTCTCTGTAGAACGCAATTAATCCATTCTACTATATCCTATTTTTCGGTAGAAAGTAATTAATCCATTGTATTTTTCTCTAAAAAGTAATTAATCTATTCTATTTTTCTGTAGAAAGTAATGAATCTATTTTGGGTTTCTCTGGAAAGTAATTATTATATTCTTGTTTTCTGTAGAAAGTAATTAATCCATTCTAGTTTTTTCTAGGAAGTCATTAATCAATTGTAGTTTTCTATAGAAAGTAATTAATCAATTCTAGTTTTCTGTAAAATGTAATTAATCCATTCTAGCTTTCTGTAGAAAGTAATGTTCTTGTTTTCTGTAGAAACTAATAAATCTATTTTAGCTTTCTACAGAAAGTAAATAATCTTTATAGTTTTCTGTAGAAAGTAATTAATCTATTCCAGCTTTTTTGAAGAAGGTAATTAATCTGCTTTGATTTTCTGTAGAAAATAATTAATCCATTCTAGTTTTCTGTAAAAAGTAATTGATCCATTCTAGCTTTCTGTAGAAAGTAATTAATCTGTTCTAGTTTTGTGTAAAAGGTAATTAATCCAGTTTAGGTTTCTGTAGAAAGTAATCAATTCATTCTAGTTTTCTGTAAAAAGCAACACATCTATTCTATTTTTCTGAAGAAAGTAGTTAATCTATTTTGGTTTACTATAGAGAGTAACTAGTCTATTTCATTTTTCTGTAGAAAGTAATGAATTTTTTCTAGTTTTCTGTAGAAAGTAATTATTAATTCTAGTTTTCAACAAAAAGTAAGTAATCTATTCTAGTATTTTTCTGTAGAAGGTAATTAATCTATTTTGGTTAGAATGTAATTCATTCATTCTAGTTTTCTATGAAAAGTTAGTAATCTATTCTAGTATTTTTCTGTAGAAACTAACTATTCTATTTTGGTTTTCTGTAAAAAGTAATTAACCTATTCAATTTTTCAGTAAAGAGTAATGAATATCTTTTGGCTTTTTGCAGAAAGTAATTAATCTATTCTATTGTTCTGTATAAAGTAATCAATCTACTTTGATTATCTGCAGAAAGTAATTAATCGACTCTAGTTTTCTGTAGAAAGTAATTAATCTATCCTCGTTTTTTTTGTAAAAATTAATTAACCTATTCGACTTTTCTGAAGAAAGCAATTAATCAATTTTAGTTTTCTGTAGAAAGTAATTAACTTATATTTTCTGTGGAAAGTAATTAATCTATTTTATTTTTCTGTTGAAAATAATTAACCTGTTTTAGTTTTCTGTTGCAAGTAATTAATTAATTAATCCATTCTAGTTTTCTGTAGAAACTAATGAAACTATTTTGGTTTTCTGTTGAAAATAATGAATCTATTTTAGTTTTCTGTGGAGAGCAATTAATCCATTCTAGTTTTCTGTTGAAAGTTATTTATCTTTTCAGTTTTCTATAGAAAGTACGTAATCTATTTTAGTTTTCTATAGAAAATAAATACTCTATTCTAGTTTTCTATAGAATGTATTAACACTTATTAACAGCGAGTCAAATGATTTTGTCACTGTTATAGTTTTATGTAACCACAAATCCACAAATTACAAGAGCGTTACGAAGCATTCAATAGCATCACAGGTCATCGCAAAGAAAGCTGGAGAGAGA
>NC_087202.1:44276919-44346919 GCF_015104395.2 Macrobrachium nipponense | reverse complement strand
AGGTACAGGCACAGGTACAGGACTTCTGCGTGGAGAAACCCAAATTGGGAAGTCGTTAGGAGGCTAAAGGATGTTGTATATTAACAAGCTCGGTAGGGAAAGAGCAGATGAGTTGCGCCAGGGAGGCATAAACAATATTGCTGGGGCGGCCAATATACAATAAGAATATTTATAAATAATTTGCGGGAAAAAAATAATAAAACGTGAAAACTAGAAGCCAAATGCCAAAACTACTTGTGTACATTTAAATATTATTTTCATATCTTATATTAAAAATTTCTTACATTTGTATAAGTGGCCAAGGCCAAGTGCCATTTTTACTTTACCTATATTTCTTTTTTACCGACAGATAAAAACACATACGGAGCAATTTCAAAGTTCTTGAAATATTCCCATAATTTTTGACGGCACACGCACATTACTAATTTCAATAATAAAAAGGACAACATCTAACTTTTTCAGAAAAAAAAAGAAATAAAAAATCAGAGAAACATGGGGGAACTGAGGGAGGAGGAGAGGAGGAGAAAAACACAAGAACAAAAAATGGCTATAGGAGAGACCCGAGATGAGGGTGACAGTGATGGCGACCCAGGTGTTCTATCAAAGAGAGGGATTCTGGACTATTCTCTTACGAAGCCTCCACGTCAAGCACAAAGAGAGAGAGAGAGAGAGAGAGAGAGAGAGAGAGAGAGAGAGAGAGTAAAAAGGAAAGAAAAGAGCTGGAACAAAAACGAAGGAAATTTATTTGAACACTTACGCCTCAGAAAAAGAAAGAGAAAGAAAGGGAGGGAGACAAAGTCAGTGCAAAAATTGTAATGTTTCACGAAAAACTAGTTCCCAAAGGTTCCCTCTAACTGTGATTGAATACGAAAGGCTGAGAAATAGCCCTTGCTGAGTATGAAGGCTGAGAAATAGCCCTTGCTGAATACGAAGGCTGAGAAATAGCCCTTGCTGAGTATGAAGGCTGAGAAATAGCCCTTGCTGAATACGAAGGCTGAGAAATAGCCCGTGCTGAATACGACGGCTGAGAAATAGCCCGTGCTGAATACGACGGCTGAGAAATAGCCCTTGCTGAGTATGAAGGCTGAGAAATAGCCCTTGCTGAATAGAAGGCTGAGAAATAGCCCGTGCTGAATACGACGCAGATAGCCCGTGCTGTATGAATACGGCTGAGAAATAGCCCTTGCTGATACGAAGGCTGAGAATAGCCCTTGCTGAATACACGGCCTGAGAAATAGCCCTTGCTGGTATGAAGGCTGGAATACCTTGCTGAATAGAAGGCTGAGAAATACCCGTGCTGAATACTACGCATGGAAATAGCCCGTGCTGAATACGACGGCTTGGGAAATAGCCCTTGCTGGTATGAAGGCTGAGAATAGCTTCTGAATAGACGCTGAGAAATATCCCTTTGCTGAATACGACGCCTGAGAAATAGCCCGTGCTGAATACGAAGCTGAGAAATAGCACCCTGCTGATACGAAGTCTGAGAAATAGCCCGTGCTGATACGAAGTCTGAGTAATAGCCGTGCTGATACGACGCTGAGAATAGCCCGTGGCTGAATACGACGCCATGAGAAATAGCCTGTGCTGAATACGACGCATTGAGAAATAAGCCCGTGCTGAATCGAGGTGAGAAATAGCCCATTGCTGAATACGAAGGCTTAGGAGAAATAGCCCTTGCTGGAGTATGAAGGCTGAGAAATAGCCTTCTGGAATACGGAAGGCTGAGAAATAGGCCCGTGCTGAATACGACGCTGCGAATAGCCCGGCTGAATACGACGGCGAGAAATAGCCTTGCTGAGTTGAAGGCTGCTGAAATAGCCCTTGCTGCAATAGAAGGCTGAGAAAGAGCCCGTTGCTGAATACGAAGCATGAGAAATAGCCGTGCTGAATACGACGGCTGAGAACTAGCCTTGCTGAGTACTGAGTAGAAGGCTGCGAAATAGCCCTTGCTGGGGGGGGGGGGGAAAAAAAAAAAAAATACGACGGCTGAGAAATACCTTGCTCCTGATTACGACGCTGAGAAAAGCCCGTGCTGAATACTAAGGCTGAAGGAAATAGCCCGTGCTGAATAGAAAGGCTGAGAAAAGACCCGTTGCTGAATACGGAAGGCTGAGAAATAAAAAGCCCGTGGTATTGAATACGACGCATGAGAAATAGCCCGTGCTGAATACGAAGGCTGAGAAATAGCCCGTGCTGAATACGAAGGCTGAGAAATAGCCCGTGCTGAATACGACGCATGAGAAATAGCCCGTGCTGAATACGACGCATGAGAAATAGCCCGTGCTGAATACGACGCATGAGAAATAGCCCGTGCTGAATACGAAGGCTGAGAAATAGCCCTTGCTGAGTATGAAGGCTGAGAAATATCCCGTGCTGAATATGACGCCTGAGAAATAGCCCGTGCTGAATACGACGCCTGAGAAATAGCCCGTGCTGAATACGACGCATGAGAAATAGCCCGTGCTGAATACGAAGGCTGTAGAATAGCCCTTGAATGAGTATGAAGGCCTGAGAAATATCCGTGCTGAAAAAATACGACGCCTCCCGAGAAAATAGCCCCCGTGCTGAATACGACGCCTGAGAAATAGCCCGTGCTGAACACGACGCATGAGAAATAGCCCGTGCTGAATACGAAGGCTGAGAAATAGCCCTTGCTGAGTATGAAGGCTGAGAAATAGCGCGTGCTGAATATGACACCTGAGAAATAGCACGTGCTGAATACGACACCTGAGAAATAGCCCGTGCTGAATACGACACCTGAGAAATAGCCCGTGCTGAATACGAAGGCTGAGAAATAGCCCGTGCTGAATACGAAGGCTGAGAAATAGCCCGTGCTGAATACGAACGCATGAGAATAGGCCCGTGATGAATACGGAAGGCTGAGAAATAGCCCGTGTGGAATACGAAGGCCTGAGAAATAGCCCGTGCCCTGAATACGAAGGCTGAGAAAATAAGCCCGTGCTCTGAATCCGAACGGCCTTTGATGAGAGAAATACGCACCCCAGTGCTGAATACGAACGCCATGAGAAATAGCCCGTGCTGAATCGAGGGCTGAGAATAAGGCCCGTGCCCTGATTAGACGCTGGAGAAATAGCCCGTGCTGATACGACTCCTGAGAAATAGCCCATTCTGATCGACTGAGAGATAAATCCCGTGCTGAACGGACGCCTGAGAAATAGCCCGTGCTGAATACGACGCCTGAGAAATAGCCCGTGCTGAATACGACGCCTGAGAAATAGCCCGTGCTGAATACGACACCTGAGAAATATCCCGTGCTGAATACGACACCTGAGAAATAGCCCGTGCTGAATACGACGGCTGAGAAATATCCCGTGCTGAATACGACGCCTGAGAAATAGCCCGTGCTGAATACGAAGGCTGGGAAATAGAACATGCTGAATACGTCGACTGAGAAATGGCCCGTGCTGAATACGATGGCTGAAAAATAGCCCATGATGAATACAATGGCTGAGAAACAGCGTGTGCTGAATACGACAGATGAGAAATAGCCCGTGCTGAATACGACGGCTGAAAAATAGCCTGTGCTGAATACAATGGCTGAAAAATAGCCCGTGCTGAATACGACGGATGAGAAATAGCCATTCTTTAGTTGTGAAGACCAAGTAAGGTAAAGACCCTGGCTCTTGAATAATGCTTGAGAGCATATACCTCACGAAGAAGTCTGCGAAGTTTTTCATAAGGTAGTTTCTTCAAAATTTACGTGCGTACAAGCATCTACTTAAGCTTAAGTACGAGAGAGAGAGAGAGAGAGAGAGAGAGAGAGAGAAAATATTCATGCTTTCACATGTACGTCAGAATTTTCAAATTCAACATCCACTGTATAAGCAATATTTTCATTCACTGTGCTCAAGCTTGCTACTTACAAATAATCACTACTTTTTTCGTTGTTTTAATGCACAATTTATTGGAGTAATAACTTGCTTTTACTGCAAAAGGACACTGACTTTACACAGAACGCCGACGTTTACTCACATAAAAAACGGATGAGTACACACACACACACACGCATATATATATATATATATATATATATATATATATATATATATATATATATATATATAGATATATATATATATATATATATATATATATATATATATATATATATATATTGTATATATATGAGAAAGAGAGAGAGAGAGTTATCTTTGGGAAGGCCATATGGTCTAAGATACGACCCTTTCCCCAATACCTCCTTTAAAACTATTACTGAAGTTTGATGGAAAGCAAATGCAAATTTCTTCCCAATAACGAACCAGATGGGTCCGGGGTCTTTTTTTTCTTTCTTTTTGTGCTGCAAAATTCATCAGAAAGCTTTTACTTCGTGCATTCTCCTAATTATTTTGAAAAAATACTGCATGCTTTTTATTAATTTTTAACAAGAGTATGTCCTTTTTACTACTGGAATACACAAGAATTTCACTTGCAAAAACTACATTGCTACAAGTTTGCTTATCTCTGCCATTCCTCTATCTTGTTTGTATAAATCATACCTATACATCTTATGTAAGGAGAGTTCTAGAGCGAGAACCATCCGTTTACATAAACTCTACATACAGAGTGAGGTTGGCAGCCCCGAGGAATTGCTACTACCTGCCAACCAAAGAATTCATGTCTGACCAAAAGCAACTCTTCACAACCTAGAGTTGCAATGGTGAAGAATCAGACAGCCATAGCTCTCCAAGCCCGAAAGACCTTTTGCAATAAAGTGAGACGGGTTAAAATTTACAAGAAAATGCGATAATTTACCCGTAGCACCCTTCAGTTCTAAATAACACTTTAGACAATCAATTATGTATACATATCACCCTATTCTGTGACGCACATAAAGAAACTTAATGAAATACGTGACAGTAATTACCGATAAAATACATCGTCCATTTGTTTTTAACATTCTTATAACTACAGGACATGTGGGCTTTCATGGGATTCTTTTAAACATCGTTTTCATGTCATTCCTTTTATTATTTAAATCAATATTTCACCATTTTTTTCCTGAAACAAAATGTCAACCTCAAAATTTAATATTTCGGATAAAGCTTGCACCTTTACCATCATTTACCTTTATTTCCCCCCTACTAATCATTGTCATCCTCGTAACCAATACCACAACTTCTTTCTAAATATCTATCACCTCAGTAATGTTCAGAACAAAACTGTAATTAATTATTTTTCTGCCTACACTATTTCGATCTGTTGTATTTATAATTCAGCGAATTGCCTTTCTCTCCAGCCTCTAATATTTCTTTCCTTACGCTCGCAAAACCTCGACAAAAAATGCACAACATTCACATATTCAGTAAATACGTATCCTCACGATTTCTGTCTCTCTAAAACACACAACCAATAGAAAGAACAAATGAGGCCAAGAAGCAACAGCCGAGAGAGACTCCAGCAACCTACGTACACACCCCGCCGTCATATATTCAAATATTTACCCAGGTTCTATGACAAAATGATTCCGTACGCTGCCACCCATTCATCCAGCAAGAAGGTCGGTATCCTCTAAAAAGGTATATATAAAAGGGAACTTAAGGCGTGCACTCAAACATATACTCGTATGTACACCCACACATACATATACACACACCGAAAGAGTGAGAAAGATACACTATAATGGGGTCCTAAAAGAAATGCATATTCTCTACAAAGACTAGCCTTGAGTATGAAATACCAGGGGAGCACCATCACTACCAAGAGCAAAAGAAACGTTGAATGAAAAAAAATGATCATGGGGAGGAGGGAGGGTGGGGGGAGGGGAGGGGGAGGGAGAAATGACTGTTGAGAAGGAAACCACATCTACAACGAGCCCTGTAAAGGAAGCTAACTGATATCTAGAAGCATGAGAAAGCTCTGCAATTAACTCCTAAGAATTTAGGATCTTGATGTTTGCCATAGAGACAAGAGGTACAAAGCTTAAATGACTCACTATTCAATTATTAGTACGGTCGGGCTGTGTTTATAAATCTGATAAACACGCCCAAGGCACTTTTTACTACTAAGTCAGCCAAACACGGCATTCCAAATACAAATGTTTATCTCTTATGAAACATGCTCAACTTACGTGTTGCCTCGCCCCTTCAATGGCAAGATCAGGGCTATGAACCGAGAAGGCAGCTTCATCAACAGAAATACTATGTGTATATATATATATATATATATATATATATATATATATATATATATATATATATATATAATATGTGTGTGTGTGTGTGTGTGTGTGTATATATATATATATATATATATATATATATATATATATATATATATATATGTATATATATATATATGTGTGTGTGTGTGTGTGTGTGTATTATCGCATTTTTACGCCTTAGATAAGGAGACAGGATCACCAGCAACAAAGAGAGAGCGAGAAATATGTACCACTAATTTTTCCCTCTATTCTTTTCTTAACAAGATCGTATTAGATTTTATTGTATGAAAACTGGAAACTGTATTTCGTGCCTTTAGAATAATATCAACAATAATAAAAACTAAAAAGAAATAAAACGATGAACACGACATCAGGTAAATGAAATATGTCCCCAATTGAATAGCGCTTATTATCACAAACGCATGGACCAAGAGGTGAGACATCGAATTCAGGCAGGACTGAATAACTGGAGGTCCGCCTCAGGGGTCCTCTGTGACAAGAAGGTTCCTCTGAAATTGAAGGGAACCTGTCATAGGACGGTGGTCAGACCAGCTATGTTATATGGAACAGACACAGCAAGTATGAGGAAAACAGAGGAGAAGATGGATGTGGCAAAAATGAGAATGTTGAGATGGATGTCGGGAGTAACAAGGGAAGATGGGATTAGAAATGAGTATATAAGAGGATCGACAAAGGTAGATGAAATATCACAGAAAATACAGGAGGGAAGGCTTCGATGGTATGGACACCTGTTACGAAGAGAGGAACATCATGTTGGAAGACATACGATGGAAATGGAGGTGGGGGGTAGAAGGAAGAAGGGAAGACCAAGAAAGAGATGGCGTGATTGTGTAAGAAGATATGTTAAGGAAAGGTATTGACGAGAACGATGCACAGGACAGAAATCGATGGAGTCGATTCATTCATAACGGCGACCCCATATAAAAATGGGTTAAAGCTGGGAAGAAGAAGAAGATTATTACAAACGCTGAAGCAACAACCGGAGGAATCAAGGATATAAGAATGATCAGACAAGAATACATCTTTGGCTGTTGGGACAAAGTCCGCGGTATTCACTCCCTCCATCCCATCTTCTCCCTTTCACTTCTATCTTCAGTCTAGTCAAAAAGCCTTCCTTATTTCGGTCTCGAAACTTTAGTCTGAAAACGAAATCGTTTATTCTTATCTTCTGCACTTTCTCTCCGCGCACATATATATATATATATATATATATATATATATATATATATATATATATATATATATATATATATGTATATGTATGTATGTATGTATATATGTATGTATGTATGTGTGTGACTGTATGTGTGTGAAGCCAGCACCTTCTCCTATCCATCCTCTCCTCCTACCCAAGCATTGATCGTCTTCCTCCAACAATGCCCTTTAACCTTTGGGGGCCGAACATCCCCAACCACAACACCATCCCCACCACCCCCCCCACACCCTTGTAAGGCAAGCAAATATTACCACACGAGTTACGCCATACTAATGTAGGTACACAAAGCGCGAGAGCTCATATGCAATGCAAGTGCGTAAACACACGTAAGGCGGCAACATCAGCACCACTTGTTTTCTAGTTAGGGCTAGCCTGGATTTCCGGCCGCGATGCGAGACACACAACACCAATGGACAGTTATTTAACGTCCCTAACATGAGGAGGAAGTGGGACATTGTGTATGCGGACATCCTTGTGCACCAATTGAGCGCAAAACCAATTTGCATATTGAATACCGCATTGTTATTCATCAAGGAAGTAAGTCCCTCTCCACTGGTGGACAGGGAGAGATATCTTGCGATGTTCAAATGAGACAGATTACAAACTGTTACACACGAAAGCACTTGTAACGTAGAACGCAAACACTATGTACTATATATATTTATAATATACATACATACACACATACATTATACATGGACACACTATATATATGAGTGTGTGTAAATAAATTCTTTTGTTCAAACAGGATACGTCTTAAGTATAAAAGGCCCATTAAAACACTTTGGTTTTTAAGCTAAGGACTATAATTTTGGTGGTCTGACTCTCTTATCAAGCAGTGAATGAGAGAAGAAGTTACATTGGCGAAATATACCTGTATAGTGAGAGATATGCCCTTAGATGATGCCTGGGGTTGTCGCTGAACCTACGGCGGCTCAACGACGACCCCAGGCATCACCTAAGGGTATTTCTCCCACTATATATTTCGCGAATGTAACTTCTTCTCTCATTTACTGCTTGATAAGTGTGGTTCTCAGGTGACCGAAATATATTCCTAAGCTTTAAACTAAAGTGTTTTTAAAGGGCCTTTTATACTTTATATATATATATATATATATATATATATATATATATATATATATATATAGTATATATATATGGATTTTCATCCATGATTCAGAAGGTGAATTACACTCGCAGTAGTGGAATTCATATATATATATAAATAAATATATGTACATGTATGTATCTAAACACACACATATATGCGTGTGTGTGTGTATGAATGAGTATATACACATATATACAAACATACAAAGGTCATTACCACGAGTATAATTTACCTGATGAATCAGAGATGAAAATCCTGTGCAGAAACCTCCAAACAGATCAGCCACGTCCTACTTCCGCAAAAACCCCATAGGAAATAATTCCAACATGCTACAGACACTGCCATTCACTTCTAAGAATATCTGCCTAGATACTGAAACCCTTACATATGCCTCTAAAACCGAATTTATCCAAACATTGATCCAACCTCTCACTTATGAAAATGTTTTCACTACTTCCATGTAAAACAAAACTTCTTACATTTCTAATTCTTATGCTACCAAACGCTTCATATCAACAGCTTATTCTTTTTTGTCCTTCACAATATACAGCTAGCTACTATTACAACTTTCCTTCCTCTTACCCATACAAACTTTTAACTACCACAACTGCACTCCTCTTTTAACCATCCAAACGCACTGCAACCATTTTTCCTCCCGTAACTGTAGATCTTTCAGCTGCACTGGACAAAACTCACTCTTTGTCTCCCCATTCCTTCAAACACCGCGTCTTCACCCTTCTCTCACCGAGAGCCAGGGCGTCCATATTTCTCCCTACAAACAAATCAAACCCCAGGACCGCTGCCTTTTGGAAACTCAAAACAGAGCGGGTACAGGAATACGACAATATGAAATGTCCACCGCTGGTTGCAACCTTGAACTACTGAGTCGTGGATGAGCACCCTGTGCAGAAAACGTCCAAGCTTCAACCCTAGTTGGAAAAACAGAATTCTATAAGTCCAAGAGCTCTGACACGGAAAACTATCCGTGTGGGAAAGAGAAATCAGCAGTAAAAAAATCTAATTATTGTTATACATACATGCATATGTATATATATATATATATATATAATATATTATTAACACAAACACAACACACACACATATATATGTATATGTATCTATATATATATATATATATATATAATATATATATATATATATATATATATATACTATACATAATATATCATGTATATGTATCAATGAAAGAGTCTTCCTAAAATTACATTTTTGACATAACTTTAAGGGAAACAACTTTACGTCTTCTCTGTTCGTTTAAATGAAATTATTTTCAGGTGTCATCAATAACCCATATTCACACTAGTCAGGTTAAAGGGGAAACATTGGTATTCTCATTAAGTTTTCAGGAATATGACCAACAAATAATTTGTTCGGATAAAAAAAATTACTCCTAAAACTAGAATATGGTTATAGAATAGTGGAGAGGAGGAGCATTGCTGGGGGTTTAATAATAATAATAATAATAATAATAATAATAATAATAATAATAATAATAATAATAATAATAATAATAACATCCTTTCAAATCACATGAAAAAAATAACATCAAAGACCCTAATAAACTCGTGACGCCACATGTGAACCTTACTATTAAAGTTTGAAGGTCGCTGACAATGCATTATTTTTAGCTAAACTAAATATGAATTTGAGAAAGCTTATTTTTACCTGATGATTTCCAGGAGAACGGAGATTTTTCACTGGAATTCTTTTCGATATACTTTCATAGCTGATGCATCATCATTTGGCCGCCAATAAAGAAGCTCAAAAGTTATCCATAAATGACAGAAATAAAATGATGAATTTTTTAAAATGTGTGCAATAAATAGCTTTTAAAGCAATAACATTTATTCTTGTCGGAGAGTATTTTCGTTTCTATTGGCTTTCCCCAAGGGAGAGGCTGATTCTTTGTGACTGATATTCATCTACTTCTATGCATTTTTATTAGTCAAAGCTGGAATTAAGTTGGAGGCCCGTGTTCCTATCCCTAATAATTTGAATAAGTATAATATATAATGTATATATATATATATATATATATATATATATATGTATATGTATATGTATATGTATATGTATATGTATATAAGTATATGGTAGACTGCAAATAGAGAGGAAAAGGATATGGAGCTAACAAACTCATCCCTGAAGACTTGCCAAGAACAGATCCACACACACTATACCGGGAAAAGGCGTATGGTGATATCACTCACTCACACACACACGCGCGCGCGCGCGCACACACACACATATACATATATATATACATACATATATATATATATATATATATATATATATATATATATTATAGATATATATATATACATATACTATCATATTTAATATACATATCATACATATTTATATGTGTGTGTGTGTGAATAACCACGGCAATGATGGAAAATAGAAAAAAAAGGAGTCACCCGGTAGGTAATGTATTCACATGACCTGGTGTTAAAAGCGCAGCAACAAAGGCAATCTTTACATAAATATTTCAAGAGTAAATTAAGGATAGATGATTGAAAATCACTGCAAGAAAGACCATGATTATGGTGACCTGAAAGCCAGAAGCGGAGATAGTCCAGCCTATATCAAGTATCATAAGTGTGACACAAAGGATGCTCAAGAGCGTACATCTTACATGTGTCTGTTGCTGAAGAGAATACAAAGGAGAGAGATTTTCTTATATGATGAAATGCCAGACCCTCGAAGATCAACACATTTCTGTTACATTACCGGCAGTATGACTATGATGGTGGTATTGAAAGTCCAGTACGGCGAGCATAAATAAGAATGTTCCGACAGCAAGTCACTTTAAAGCTTATAGAAGACCTGGGATCAAACGTTGTGAAGACATGGAACTTACACAGAAAACGGAGGAGTCCGAAGAAGATTGCAAAATGATCAGATTCCTTGCTTGTTTGTGTTGGGATAATTGTGTTCAAATGAAAATGAATAAGAGATACACTATTCAGAGGCCACGTTATGCTAAGAAAAGTCATTCTCATCAACTACTCTTCTAGTTTCAAGTTTAACTGTAAAGTCTTCACGAACAATGCATCTCCAACTAATTTTAGCTCATTTACTGTCCAACCATTCTATTATCTCTTATCCCCAATATTACTAACCACAAAAACCTCGTCCTTCCTAGGTTCTCCCCCCTTCGCCCATCGATTAGATGCTAAACTTCCACGGATACATAAGTACCTTATCACTGGTCTTCTTCCACGACAAACCATTTCTCCCCTCTGGAAATATCGTTAACGAGACTAAATGATGAGAGAATAAAATGCCTTACACAAACTGCACCCAACACACAATATCGTTAAACATTTTCTACAGCACATCATCGGAAGTCTCCACGCGAGCCACACTCTCATCTTTCCTTTACTGTGAAAATTAACATAAATATTTTGTAAAACTGATACTGAACAACAAAACAACTTTACATAAATTCCTTAAGAGATTTTCCCCTATAATTCTCTCTGCCACAGGTAACACTGGCAAGACAGAATTTTCCAATAACCTTTCATGGTACAATGAGGAATGAATGCCACGCCACTAAAAACATGCATATTCCTAAATTACGTTTTAAATTATACAGATTCACAAACGTTCCTCTCGTTCTTGAAAATTTACAAAAAACACCTTGTAACCTAACCCGGGTTCGATTCCCCGGTATGCCAACGCAGCATTAGAGGAATTTATTTCTGGTGATAGAAATTCATTTCTCGATGTGGTTCGGATCCCACAATAAGCTGTAGGTCCCGTTGCTAAGTAACCATTGGTTAATAGCCACGTAAAATTATCTAATCCTTCGAGCCAGCCCTAGGAGAGCTGTTATAGTCAGCTCAGTGGTCTGGTAAAACTAAGGTATAGTTAACACCTCTCTCTCTCTCTCTCTCTCTCTCTCTCTCTCTCTCTCTCTCTCTCTCTCTCTCTCTCTCTCTCTTCCATTTGCAGAAATCTTTCAAAACGACTGATCTAATATGCAAAAATAATTGCATTCTTTCCTAATAGAGCATCTGAGCAGTCCATTTCGTGATTATCGTCTCTTTCTTCGGAGTCGTGTAACCTCATGAAAACTACTTTCCTTATCTGATATTCCGGCTCATATTTCTCTCAAATATCCCATTCGCTACGGATTCCACAGTCACCATTACTTACTTTGTCTTCTTAGCCTGTCTCTTTACTGTATCTTCCTTTTCACAATCAATGAAGTTTACTATCACTTCCTCCTTACTGATTTATACTAACTCATATCTGCTTCAATATTTCTGTTATAGGATAGAACACAAAATGCGATTCTTTTTATCAGCAGAGCCGTCAACAAAGAACGTAAGAATAATTCGCCAACAACCTATATTCTAACAAAGGAACGTCGATCCACGATCACAAATTTAAAAACGTTTGTACGTGCTATACAGCATCGCGAATAAAGTAAGCGACCATTCTTTCTAACGTTGGCACGCTCTCCTTATACTCGGGACACGTTTTCCACTTATTTTCAGAGGGGAATTAATGAAGACCAGGTCTCTTCTATAGTGGGATTCCAACCCACACGGTGGAAAAAAATGATGTTGATGGTAATACACAACGTTACCAAGAGTACACATTTGCTATGTTACACAGAGAAGCAAACTCACACCACTATTACTACTAGTAGGTCCTCGTACATAGGAAGAATTCTTTTTCCTAACTAATACCCTCGGAGCAGTTCCAGTGTAAAGAGGTATTTTGCATTAAACAGGATATAACTAATTATGGGTGACTAACGAGATGGCTGTTCCACCAACCCAGAATTTTTGAACTAATTTTGGTAACTTCCTAAATATCGGCGTTTTCAAATTTACCATGATTTATCCATCTTCTGGCAAAATAAAATAAGTAAAGCTTAGCAAGACGGCTGTTTTAGATAGAACTACAGACTCGCTCTCTATCTCACACACAAACTATGATGGCGCAGAAGAGAAACACCCAAATGAATACAACAAATGTAATATAGTACGGGAAAAGACTAGTTCTAAATCGGAGTAAAAGTTTGGCATTTCTATGTAACCTATTCGGCGCAAAGGGATGGCGGTAATAAAAGCAATTGCTGACAATAATTGCAGTCGTAACGGCGGTTAAAAGGGGTCACATATCTGACTGTCACATTAACGACTTTGGATGCAAAGTCTGATTATTGTCTTTTTAAGGAGATAAAGGAACCTTCCTTTCGTTTCACAATAAGGTTGTTAAACACAAGGTTTTCATTATATTGTGGCAGACGCTAGGCATTAAAATGAGCAATATCGCAAAAGGAGCTCTCGTTACCAACAACATTCCATCAGAATCCCTTTCGGTGTTCGTTGCAGTTCATTATTTCTGAAATTGCCTGTCATAAAATAAATATGACAAAGCCTTCGAAAATGATCATCAGCTGTTGCTACGTCCGCACGGCAACATTTGCATAAAATAATTGAGTGGGATTTGTTCTTTTATTTGTTTTTCTTTTAACAGACTAAGTCATTCCATTTATCAATAGTAACTCGATTTCTTTCAATTGTCCGCCAGTCGGTCAATATTGAGCCACAAACAAAAACCCTGTCACCAGAGATATCTCATTTCAAGTGTAAAGTTTCTGAAATTCTTTGTTTGAAGAAAAAGAAACCAATTTCGGGGAGCACGAAAAACAAGGAAGCTTCATCTTAAATCTCCAGAATAAGGTCTCAATGCGATAAACGTTCCAGGAAGGGGGTCGATGAGAGAGAGAGAGAGAGAGAGAGAGAGAGAGAGAGAGAGAGAGAGAGAGAGAGAGAGAGAGAGAGAGAGAGAGAGAGAGAGAGATGAATTCCGGAAGCGTAAGAAAATGACCGTACAGAATCTATGGTAACTTGAGTTCCTGCCCATCACAGGATGATGAGTTAGTGGGAATAGCAGTCAAGAACATAAAAGAAGCAGTAAGGCAGCGCCATAAAAACAACAAAAGAAAGTCCGAGTACACAACAGAACAAACAAAGATGTCTGCAGTTACTGAAGAAGAAGAATAGGCTCATACCTAGACATCCTTAAAAAAAAACTCGACGAAGAAAATTCTCGATTTCTGAAGCAAATGACAGGAATTTTTCTAAGGGGAAACATGAGCGCCGAGAGGGGAAGCGTTTGATGTTTCTCCTTCAACGAAAATGAAAATAAAAGCGCACCTTATAAAACCTACATCAAATAGAAACTATCCGGGAATAGAATGGGGTTCAAAGCTCACTTGCTGGAGAGTTGTCTGTTTCTTGTAAAATAGAGTGAGCTGGGGTAGGGGTGGGCATGGGGTGACAAAAGTGCCATTACCCTTACTGTATTTGGCAGCAACTTCCGACCAATATTCAAAGCCAATATGCGCTGGATATTCTTATATCTCACCTCTTCTACTCTGGTAAAGAGGAAGAGAACTTAGGGTCAGGTTCCCGATGAACATCCCCGGTGCCACTCCACCTTTCAAAGCGGCTAGCAACAGAAAGGATGACATACCCAAGCATATGCATAAGAGAGAGAGAGAGAGAGAGAGAGAGAGAGAGATGCTGATATACACTAACAGACTGGTAAGCTAAGCCGAATGGAATGATGCATGTATCTGAGGAATGATAAACAACCAAGTTACAAGTCCATGGAATCACTTCCAGGAAAGTTCTGATTGTCATGCGACCATAACAGCAGACTACGATCATTCCGCTATCGCTGCTTCCCACTAACCCGAGCCTTTATTGTTTCCCAGTAGCCAGCGAATTTATTCCTTCCAACCGTGAACATTAACTAAGGCAAGTATGGATCGGATCGATCATCTAATGGATATTTCTATCGGTATTCAAATACAAAAAGGATGTTACAAAGGATATCACTATTATTTTTCATTCAAAACATATTTTGCCAATCAAAGCAATCATGATCTTAATGAATGAATAATACTCTTTGGGGTTTCGACATTTTTTTTATAAGGAAAAATTAAATTTCTTAGTCAATAATTACACCAGTGACTATCTCCTAATGAAATTTTTGCCCATTTAAGCATTTCATTGTATTTAAGGATATTTCTCTCTCTCTCTCTCTCTCTCTCTCTCTCTCTCTCTCTCTCTCTCTGGCCAGGTTTGGTCAGACATCGGGAATGTTTACAGAACACTTGGTATCTTTGCTCAAGTTTTATGTCTGCCAGCTGAGTAGTTGGTTGGCCTCAAGACCCCTATATCGAGGACAAGTGAGGATTCACTCAGCGTGAGCCCTCTTCTCCTGCTTCCTCCTCCTCCTCCTCCTCCTCTTCCTTCTCACTTTCCAACCACCGACGAACGAAAAAGACATCCACACACACACGACACCATCACAAAAGAATCACAGCATGAAAGTGCAAGAATTCCTTTGTGAAGAATAGCAACTTCGACCTTATATATCTTACAATACTTAAAACATATCTATCTATTAATCTATATATATATTATATATTATATATATATACAGATATATATATATTTATATCTATATATAATTATATATATACCATATAACATACTATACATACTAGCTGACAACCCAGAGCTGCCAGGGAAAACTTTGAATGACACCCGATAAACTCTCTCTCTATCCTATTAAGATAGTTACTTCAGTTACATTGCCCATCATTTTTGACACCTTATATTTCACCACTTCTCACCCAACATTCCTAGTGGGGCTGAACTTGGACTTACAGGGCATCGGTAGTGTCACTTTTCATCTCAGTGACCTCGAAAACTATGAATTAGATACTAATATCGGTTATTTTCGACATTTTATTTTTACCCCTTCTTACCGCACTCCCTATCAGGGCTGAACTTGGACTTAAAGGGCAGCATCCAGAGTGTCACTCTTTTTCTCAGTGACCTCAAAAACTATGGATTAGACACTATTGTCTTGCTTAATTTTTACATGCTACCTCCTTCCCATCCCCACCCAATTAGGTTCCAGTGATGTCATGGCCCCAGTGAAGCCCCCAGTGTTCTTTACGAGGTAGTGAGTTATATGTGTACTGAAATGAGGTATGATAAACACATAGAGTTATTTAGTTACTAAGTCTACATGCAGAACCAAGTCCGCTTCAGGGAAGCCCTTCCCACTCCACCCCCTTTGGTGTTGGTGATGTCTTACCCCCATAGTATTTTATTTTCCAGATAGTAAGTCATAAGTATACCAAGTTTGGTTGAAATTGCTCAATACATTTCAGAGTTATGCTGGAACATAAACACACATATGTTTCCATAAATATATATATATATATATATATATATATATATATATATATATATATATACATATACTATATATATATATAATATATATATATATATATATAGTATATATATATATATATATATACTGTAAAGAGAAAAAGAGTGGATGTGCCACAAAAGAAAACGTCGTTTGCGAAAAGAAAGAGTGAATTTCCACAATGCTGCACTTCGCACTGTTGGTGGCGTCGTCGCCGCAGCATCCCTGCAATACACAGTGATTTCCTTTGCGAGCTTTCTTGCCGAGAAGACATATCCACAAATTCTTGTAAGATAAGAAAAGAATCTCTGACACTTTCCTCGGCGACGGTTCGAGCATTCAACTCAAATTTATAAAGCGAAACTTACCATTATGCACGTCCAAATATTTTGAGCATTGTTGTGTTTTCGTGTTAACGTGGCGTGTATGTATAATGTATGTGTGTGAGTGTTTGTGTGTGTATATATATGTGTGTGCTTGTATACATATATATACTGAATATATATTCATACAATATACGTGAATGTATATATATATATATATATATAAATATATATTATATATAATATTATAATGTACATACATACATGTACGTGTAAACTATAAATATACACATACTACATAAAGAATATAGTACATGTATAATATAATATATATATATATATATATATAATATATTATATGTGCACACACATACATGTACGAATACACACATAAATATACATATATACAAAGAAATATATATATATATAATATATATATATATATATTATATGTGCACATACAGTACGTATACACACATAAATATACATATATATAAAGAATATATATATATATATATATATATATATATATATATATATATATATATGGACACAAAGCTATTACACGAAACCATTGATTCAATAATAACAAAAACTCTGAAGCGCTCGCAATAACCCCGTTTCCATACCATAAACCCAATGCACCTCACTACTGATTTTTTCCGGCGTATGCTTAGAAAATTCTGGCATGACGAAGGCGCGATCTTCAAACCAGCTTCCTTCTCTAGCCAACATTGTTCTTCCCAGTAAGCCCTTCCATCAGTTGCCTTACTTTCCAAATCAGAATCCTGTCATACATCCTATGATTTTGTGTCCCTGTAATTCTTGCTGTTCCTTCTTTCATATATGACTCCTCTAACCTTTCCGTCATCCAGACATACCTTAGGAACCTAGACAACCATTCAGTCGCACTATCACTACCTGTCGCGACTTGTTACTTGGAATCCATTGAGCCTTAATATCTTTCAGTTGTTTAGCCCTTTCATTTCCCTCTTTATGCCCTCAACTGTCGCTTTCAAAAGCATTCACTAACTTGCACCAACCCATCTGCTTCTAGCATCATTCCGCTCTGATTACCTTCTATCTGCCTATTCAACAAGACTGGATACAAAGTAACACACACACACATAAATATATGTGTGTATGTGTGGTTGTGTGTATGTATACACACATATATATATATGAATATATATGTGTTGTAAAAGACGGAAAACTCTCTCCCTCTCTCCTCTCTCTCGTCTCTCTCTCTCTCTCTCTCTCTCTCTCTCTCTCTCATCTCTCTCTATATATATATATATATATATATATATATATATATATATATATATATAAAACGCAAGCGTTTAAAAAGTATAAATATATAAATAAATAAAGAAGTAATATACTTCTATGAAACGAAACATAAGATTGAGAATTGGGATCCCAATGCAAAAAGGAGAGCGTCTGCTATTTAAGTAAAACAATAACGATTCTCTATCATTTCAAATGGCCATTTATGTTCTTTCAACGACTGGATCGCATTACCTTAATTCTTAATATTTCACAAATATCCCCCAAGAGGCTATTATATCGATACCCTTAAAGATATGAGAGAGAGAGAGAGAGAGAGAAGAGAGAGAGAGAGAGAGAGAGAGAGAGAGAGAGAGACGATATATCACCATTCTATAACTTCTCCAAAACCACCGCTGGATCTCTCTTCAGTTTGTGACTGCCCAAACCCGACGTCATACATTATTTTTCACCGCGAATTCGTCTTGAATCAGTTTCACTTTTTCCGGATGGATCAGCTTACATTTTATTTATTTGTTAAAGCAAGTAAACGGAGTCGTATTAACAACAGCCGTAGATAGTCACTTCAAAAAAAAAAAACGAAAATAATCGTGTGGGTAACTTTTCTGGTTTGTGAAACTTGATAAATGCGTACACAAGTAGAAATAGATATATATATTTTTTTAATAATTGCAAGCTGGGTAAATATCTTTATCTTCAGTATGCAGATGGAAAAGCAAAGTTTTATTTATTTGGAATGGTTCAAATTTTTTAAAAGTCGTTTATTAAGCTTACTCTTCAAACCGTACATTGATAATAAAAAGACTCCGCCAACTAGAACGGATTACAATTACACTGATTAAGAGCCACGCCACTATTAACTCCAGGTAGAAGATACCCGTGTATGTAGACATAATCAATAAATATATGTGACTGAAAGTTCTCTGGATTTGTAACTTATGGTAAATGACGAACAATGCATACACTAATAAACAGCCCTAAGAGTACTACAAGTGAAGAGTTATGTCTGAAAATACTGTACAAGAGCAAGTATGTACTACACAGAATAATACCCACTTATTTTAAGGCAGGTAAACCTCGTAGAAAATAAAAATGCACATGCGCACAAGCTCAAGCTCAGAACCTAGTAATATATTGCATCACTGATCGTTTGCTGCATTCAAGCACTGACTGCATAGCCTAGAATTCTACGCTTCCCTTCGACGGCTCCTCGAAAACTTGGTACATTTTGTCCGATGAGACACGTCACCTCCCTAATAAATGCGCTTTATTTAATGCTCATTAACAACACCAAAGTTTAGGAGAACGCGGCTTATTTCCCCAGCTTTCCAGGCAATTCAGCCACAAAATTCATGCAACGATTTCCTGTGACGCACAACTGAATTTGATGCTCATCGAAAATGATGAGATATTACATGTTAACAGAAATGACAAAATCAGACTATACTGCGAAAGATAACTATAATCATCAAAAGGAAAATTCCATAGGCAATGAGAACGATATCAGAAAAAGAATTTTCAGAGCAAACCCCCCCCCCCCAAAAAAAAAAAAAGAAAAAAAAAAAAAAAAAAAAAAAAAAAAAATATATAGGCATAGAGGCTCTTCACCAACCCATTTTTCTTGACCAAACTCAAAAGACCGAGAGTCATAAACGACTCAGCTTTCTCTTATAGTATCAATTTACTCAAGCACAGCGGCGATGTCACCGGTCTTTGCTTTTTCTACTAATATCAGTTCTACAGATATTAGTTAAGCTTTTCGTCTCTCAGCCTCTGTGAAAGTCATTAATATCATTCCTGAATTAATTTCTGCATTGACTGAGCTTGCTTCGAAGATCCATGCACGTCCTATTCTCTTCTCCACAAAAAAATAAAAAGAATAAATCATACGAAAATTTAAAAGGAAACTGGATGTAAGTATCAATGTCAGCTGCAAGCATTTAACAGTTATTTAAATGAGTTCTCAACTGTGAAATCAGTTCTCAACTGTGGTAAAACAGAAGGAAAAATTCTGTTTCCAAAAGGATTTTCGGAACCAAGTTATCCGGAGAATTTCATAGGTCATATAAAATTGCTCTTTACGATCATGCGGGCGTCATTAATAACTAATTCTGATGGCTGCCACTAAACGGCCGGAGGTAAGCACCATTAAGTTTTTTGACTCGATCCTAAAAGTGATACCGCCTGTGGCGCTCTCTCTCTCTCTCTCTCTCTCTCTCTCTCTCTCTCTCTCTCTCTCTCTCTCTCTCTCTCCCTGAACAAGCCTGGCTGTAATTCTACTTTAATCGTTTCTCCTGTAATCTTATAAGAAAAATGTCTACAAGAAGTTCTGAACACATAATGTCCTTGAAATTGGCATAAAATTAGCAGAGCCGCTTAGAAGTACGCTTAAATTCTGTGTGTGAATAGAGAGAGAGAGAGAGAGAGAGAGAGAGAGAGAGAGAGAGAGAGAGAGAGGATAGTCTAAACAATCCCATGAAAATTCTGTAATAGACAGACGGCGATAAATGCCTGATTTACGTTACGGCAGAGTTTTTATAGGTATGAGTTCTATGTCTAATATTCCTTGGAGGTCAGCGCTTCGAAATTGCTCTGATATCATAATACACATCACTTCTATGAAAGAAAGTTCCAGAGGAAAAACATCCTTATTATAAAACCAATACTCCACATGACCCCAAAAGAGACCATTATTCTAATAAGAACTTTTCGAAGAGAAACGCTGGCATCACTTGCAAAAACCCTTCTGAACTGAAGCAAGTTAGTGATATGGTCTTTCCTGAATTTACAACAAAATCTGTCTATCGCGATGTCTTGCAAGACCGAACAGGCACCTTTCAAAGGAAGGAAAATTACCGGAGATTTTCTGCGAAACAACAAACCGTAACATTTAACCTGCCTCATTTAAGCTGCTGTTCTTGTCTTTAGTAAATTTCACGCAAGATTCCGCGAAAAAGAGCGATTACTCTCAAGTGAGTAACGAGGAAAAAGCAACAGTCAACAGAAAACAGGACCGTAAGCATCAAGAAGATCCAAAATATGATGATGGAATTTTCATAGAACCCAAGAAAAACTAAAACCCGTCCCTTAGATAAAGAAAATAAATAACAGAAAGCTTCAAAATGGTTAGCGAAGCTATGCAAACTATTCCAGCTAGTTGGAAAAGGTTTATTAGTTTTAAACATGCATAAACGTAGGAGCACTATCTGTCTGTCTGTCTGTCTGTCTGTCTGTCTGTCTGTCTGTCTGTCTGTCTGTCTGTCGTCTGTCTGTCTGTCGTCTGTCTATACACACACACACACACACACACACACACACACACACATATATATATATATATATATATATATATATATTATATATATATATATATATTTTGTGTGTGTGTGTCTGTTTGTGCTTGCGCGTACATCTATCTACTCCTGAACTCAATAGCCCGAATGCTCAAGACGAACCCTTCTAAGAAAATTGTAACAAACAATTTAAACATTAATTTCCTTAATCTCGATACGGAAATGACAATCGTTGGCTCTTTTTAACATACGAGGCTACAAAACACGAACGTTCCGTTCAAAAATGTTTGGAATTTTCTTGGAAATACCCTTGAGACCACGAAAGTAGGGTAATCGTGCACATTATTAACCTTTGTTTTTGGCAGACACCGGGACGGACAGTGTTAGGGTAGTTTAGTTCTATTTGAGGACCTGGTGCCATGTAAGTTACAAAAGGAACCACTGCCTCATGTCTCCTTCAAGCCATCTTCCTCCTAGTCTAAAACTGTGACTTAATGGTGTCATGTGCTAAGTTAATGGTAACAACATACTGAGTCATGCGACACTCTCAAACTGAAAAAAGGAATTTGCTTTCGCTCAACAGATTTGGGAAATTCCATGCAGACACTGACTCATATCCAGGCCAACAGTTTCCACTACGCTACAGAGCTTACAGTTTTCAAGCCTTATAGTATATTGCCTCCTTACCAAACGATAGGTATACAAAATCTATGATCTATCTTTCCACTCCTTAAGTGACTTGAGCAGACTTAGAACTTTGGGTTCTCCAAAACCTACAGTGGACAGGTGGTTACAAACCCTGATATTGCATAAGCCGTTTGCGTAAGCGTAAGTACGACCTATATTTTCCTGCAAGAAAGTCGTTAAACCAGTTTTTTCCAACTTACATATGTTCAAGAGGTTCCTGGAGTGTAGTATAGCAAACAGGGTAATATGTCTGTTCTTCAGAAACAACAATGACCTCATTCTCCTTCTACATAAGTTGAAATAATTTCTGATCAAAGAGGATATCAGCCTCACCTATACCAGCAAGTTTCACTAGAATTCTACCAACGTTTAGCAGCTACTCCACACGAAGATTAATTAAGGCTGCTTATTTGTGCTCATCATGCAAACATTCGCGTATCCTGGTTCAGCCCGGGACGTCTAGTGTGGCAGTGTGTTTTTGTTGCTTTCTCATTGCATTGCTGTTGAATAGCACCCACAACAGCAGCTCATCGCTCCTCCTGTGATTGATCACTGCCACCAGTAACTCATGGACATTGCCCATTTTCCAAATATTAGGTTAAAAAATCTAGTGTAAGAAAGACGAGCCGTCAAATATGAAAGATACAGGTTCTTCCCTTCGTTTGCTGAATGATGGTTTACAGGCTGTGACTTGGAAAGGTTGGGCATACCACGTTATAGGGAGGTCCTTTCAGACAGGCACCGAAAAATGTTTTCCTTTTTTACATTTTCCACACAGCTTACGAGGCCATGGTGCTCTTGGTATTTGCTCAGCTTCAGTGTCAAATGTTTTCTACATAAATTAGGCTTTCTTAGGAGCCACTGATTTAGATGTGCAGTATTTGAAAGATAAGAACTACACCCGTCTAATCTTTGTAGAAACCAAATTGCAGTCAAGAAATGCCCAACACCAAAGATGAGAAAAACACGACTAAAGTAGACACCTTGAAGAACATATATGCCGATAAACAAAGAAAAAATTGTGAATTCACGTAATTGTAATGAGCACATTTTAAAATATTCTAAAAACTTACAATAATAGCAATCAGATCGTATTTGCAGGATTTAAGTCATTAAACCACGTGAAAAACGGCTTTAGAAATTATTTTCAAACTCAAGAAGGATAAAACTATTGCTGCACATGAGGCATAAAAAGTAAATTACGAGGGAAAGTTCCTCTGAAAACTCATACAGAATTCTATTCGGATCGTAAATCTTTCATATTTTCAGAGGAATGAGCAGACTGGAATGAAGGAAGGAAATATATGGTTTGTAAGATATTGAGTATTAACGTCAGGCGCAGTGGCACTGCGCAAGGAAATGTTAGAGCAGTAATACAAGACACCGAAAAGAAAAAAAAAATTGGTTTTCTCTTCGAGAGGAGAGAGGGGAACCATACTTCACCACATCAAGGGAGAGGAAGGAGGAAGGATTCCAAATTCGAAGAACATTTTAGGGATAGAGCCAAAAAATATGAGAGATGTAAAAGAAAGATGGAGTTAAATAATCAAATCTCCTTATGAAGCTTAGCACAAATATAGTCTCATGCAGATTTGAAGATAACGAAAGTAAGATTTTAAATACAAAGTAAGATGTATCTCGGAATAGCATAGCTGGAGAGCATGCGCCGTCTAATCATACCTCAAATAAAGATGAACGTTTTGTGTAAAAGGAATGGGCTTCCAATCCTTCAGACAGCCCCCTTCTTGTGGTACACGTTCTAAATTGCAAAATATGACCCTTTTGAAAAATTAACTGACGGTCGAGTTCAGCTTGTTTAAAGCACTACGGAGTAACATAGTCAATGATTCAGGAGGTGAAGTAAAAATATGTTCATGTTAAATTACGGCCAGAGCACAAAAGATATAAAACACGGTAAGAAAAACAGAAGTACACGGGCTTGGGAAGTGGATTTCCGCTGCCCATACACCTGCAATCCGGGTACATTGCTTTAACACCCATCACCCAACCCGTCAATTGGGCTGAAAACTAGAAAGTTAACACCTGGATACCAGATGAGTACGTTAATTTAAGCATTCATACAGTCTGGTAAACTAAAAAGGCTGCATACATTAAAATGAATTGGTGACACGAATTACTTGTTGAGAGAGAGAGAGAGAGAGAGAGAGAGAGAGAGAGAGAGAGAGAGAGAGAGAGAGAGAGAGTCTCTTCAAAGACTTCAATATAGTGGGGTGGGGATGGCCTCGTCAGCTCCCTACCATTTTAATGATAATAGGAATGTGTTTTGAATGACTTCTGATCGCTAAGGTCTGTTGGTCTTCTTCTCTTTAGCCATTCCATCTGCGTGTTACAACTGCCGACTAATAGCCAGGTACGTAATTCAACAGAGGCATACTGGACTTCAAACACAGTGTGTCCGAACCGTTCCTTCCTCGTCCAGGGAGCGACCAAAAGTCTACTCTACTTTGAACCTTAGCCTACCACCTGGCCACCAGAGAGAGAGAGAGGAGAGAGAGAGAGAGAGAGAGAGAGAGAGAGAGAATCTTATTACTTATGAATAACATTTCTCTTATAAAGCTGATCTAGGTGTCTCGTCTCGGTCAAAAGTTCGGGCGTCTTCCGGACCACCGAATCCGAAAAGGATGTTTTTGGTTGGGAAGGGATAGCGGGGGATCAGGCATATTTCACCCGACGAGTTATCTTTTTTACATATGCTACCATATCAAAATTTAGAATAAAAAAAATATCATAGGGGAATCTCGTTATCATGAGCTAAAGAAAAAACTAATCTTGTTTGCAAAAGTGATTAAAAGAACTGTGGTGGTAAGACCTCTTCTCGTTTAAGGCCCCAACACTTTCCCAACTTTATTTCTTTCATAAAAAGTTCCTCCTTAACTTTACTGGTAAAGTTTTCTTACTTAGATATTGTTGAATGCGATACTCAGGAAAGAGTTGAAACAAAATATCGATCACGATTTTAAATCGAGCGTAAATAATGTACAAGAAAAATGTTGTAATTTGGATGCAGGATCTACTTTAACCATTAAAAAATCCCCAGCCAATCTCCTCCAGCAGAGAGAGAGAGAGAGAGAGAGAGAGAGAGAGAGAGAGAGAGAGAGAGAGAGAGAGAGAGAGAAGAGT
Source organism: Macrobrachium nipponense (assembly GCF_015104395.2). NCBI lineage: Eukaryota > Metazoa > Arthropoda > Malacostraca > Decapoda > Palaemonidae > Macrobrachium > Macrobrachium nipponense. The sequence goes on along the minus strand of NC_087202.1, from coordinate 44,321,367 downwards.
CCAATTCGAATATCTTCGCATTTGCTGCAAAATGTTGGCCTTCATTATCGAGTGTTTTTTTTCCAATTGTGCACAACTGTAAACCACTTCACGCCGAATATTGCATCTGCCTATTCCCACCATCACAAAAGCTATAATGGATGAATAAACATAAAATTTCATACGAGACAACTGTTCTCCACTAACTTCGCTATTATTATCTAGTTGACTATCTTTCCATCATCCCTTGGGGGTCCTTCTCCCAATTTCCCGAGTGTCTGCATCTATATATATTGGGAACCACTCTCCCTAACATCTGATCTTAGCTTTTCAATCCTAAATCTTGTTTGTCTTGTTCTGTAGCGCCACCTCATCATTCAATGGTATGTTTTTGCAGTACATGTCATGTTCATGAGGCCCGATGAAAAACAGCACGATCAACACAGAACATTAGCAGAAAAACTTTACTCTGCTTATGCGGCACAGCATGTTACTGAAGCAAGAGGATTTGCAAATTCTACCACCAGCACAAAACACCGTCTAAAGGAAGAGGAACGAGAAGCCATCTTTTCAACCAGTATTGCTCATCTAATTCAAAAGTCTGACTGAAGAATTTCTGAAGTGCATCCCGCACTAATCTTCCTCTACTTCGCCGATCTACAGAATTCTTTCCTTGTTTCGTTCTCCCTGGTTCTTGTGCCAACCGCCACTCGTGGTTATGACCTTTGGCGTTCTTAGCCAACAGTTGCCTTGGGCGGAGCACTGCAGACTGAACAAACGGTCCTTTGCAAGAATCCCTTCCATGATATTCGCCTGCAATGCTTTATGCCTTTTACTTTTTATCCGCACCCGTTAGTCTGTACCTGCTTACTTCTTTAACTATGCTTTGTTCAATTTTCACATACTATAATGAGAAAATCTTTTAGCCATGAACCATTGAAAGTCTATTATTGTAAGTCAATGAACTTGTTCAGTTACTGTATGGTAATGATAATCCACGTCAAAGAGCTTCCCAATCAACTGAATGCCACTTCGTGAATGTTCACCTTGACCTTGTCCAGGGAAACCCCACATTTTGGAAACAACTGAAGTCTTTTCCCACTGCCCTCAAGCATCTCGCAACAATGACCCGCATCCGTTCAAGTCGGTGCAAACCTCAGGGTAAATTCACCGTAGGATTATCATCCTCATCATCATCATCATCATTATTATTATTATTTTCTTTTATTTTTGTAATTTCAAGTTAATTTTCCTACAGTTTCTCCTTTTCTGCCTAATAGAAATCCGCATTTCCACGAGTTGTCCATTCCGCCGGCCTACTCATTTGTGGGATATTATCCTACACTATCTTTTAGCAGCTACATTTGGCACAGTCCTTTTTCAGATGTTCATTTCACTGTTGATTTCTGATAACTAAGGAGATCTCTAAAGGAGATTTAACAAGGTAATGGATGGTTTTGAATGCTGTGAACAGCGGAAGGTGGGAAAACGAACTACTGTTGAGAAAAATCTAAAATAATTTTACTCTCTCTCTCTCTCTCTCTCTCATACACACAAACAAACTGAAATAACAAACACAGGGACACACAATTACACTAAAGTATCTGGCGAAAAACATAACCTATTAAATGCATTATTGTAATCTACAGCGTCAGAATATTACTTGTGGCAAAAAGGAGGAAGACGATCTACTACATTGTTGATGAGCATAAAAACGGCGAAATGATAGAGAGTCAGAAATACATCTCAAATGACTCGCAAACATGAGCGTGAATATTCTCCCTGCCCTCGTTCAACCACTCGTATTTCAACAAAGTTGAGAAAAAGTACGAGTGTCAAACTCCTCTCATTAAAGATGCTGTCTGTCGACGTCCTCATCCTTTTACACATGCGCAATCTCTCTCTCTCTCTCTCTCTCTCTCTCTCTCTCTCTCTCTCTCTCTCTCTCTTGCTCTGAAAAAAAATCATCATTCAAGGAGAGAAGCAAATCCTCTCTTTTTATTTGAGCACCAGGAGGTTGGAGATAAGACTCCGAAGAGGGCGACGTGAGTAGATGGAAGCCCAAGAGGGGAGAGAGAGAGAGAGAGAGAGAGAGAGAGAGAGAGAGAGAGAGAGAGAGAAGACGAGGAAAGGAGTTTGTCAAGGCGAGGCAAATCAGAAAATATAACGGAAATGAAGGTAGTATTCGAACGAAAGTTGAACACCACTAATAACCCCACCACTTTACCGACCGGCCCCCCACAAAAAAAAAAAAAAAAAAAAAAAAAATTAAACATAATAAATCGATATGTGCTTAAAAGCACACACAAAAATCAGTACAAATCATTGATGTTTTAATCAATGAAGCCGAAGAGCAAAGCAACTTAGGACTCGTTCACTAGGCCATACGGATGAATGGAAGGTATTTTCGGGCAACATCCTGCTACTGGGGCGAGAGGGCCATTTAGAGAACTAGGTCAAATGGAAGTAGGTACATTCTATTCGCAAATAATATAAATCAAGCAATACATGCGACTCGTCAATAATTGCAATGCGATTTCCGAACGCATTTCCTAAGGGCACCAGTAGTCTAAGTTACCTGCATTCACATGGATACAGAGATGCATGCATATGTGTGTGTCTGAGTATGTGTGTATTTATGAGAGAGAGAGAGAGAGAGAGAGAGAGAGTCATATCCTAATTACTTCTGCAGTTCTAAGGCACGAATGGAATACATTCAGAAGCACAGCCTATCGACGGGAGACCACGATCTCATCTCGCAAACCCTTTACGACAAGATAACAAACATGATGTGATCCTGAGTAATACAAGAACGTAAAGGCTACAAATAAACTCAAAAGCACTCACACACACACACACACACACACACTCCAAGGAAGCTGAGAAAGGCGCGTAAGGAACAAGACCTGACAGGACTTGGGAAGGGCTGCGAGAGGCGGGACACCTCTCCCAGGAGGAGACCCGGGCGGAAGGGGGGTACAAAGTGGGAGTCGTCATTCAAGGTCTCCATTGACGTCTTCACCCATCCTGGGATTCCCCAGGTAAATTTCCCCGCCTTCCCGATGGTTAATCTACTGTATATACAGAATGCATGCAACTCCCAACGGCCATTGCAAGCGATGAAAATAGACGATCATTTAGAACCGTGTGCATCCCGGATGCACAATTCCACAAGGGAATTTTTCCTAGTAGCTCATCCACAGGGCATTCGACCGTTGCTAACGTACCGTAAATGGTGAACATGAGAACATGAGTGGGATGTTCCAGCCACTGTTACATCTCAGTCAAGTGCCTTCGCCCGTCCCGCCATCTTTTCTACAAGTGTTATACATACATACATACATACATACACAAACACTCACACATATATATACACACACACACAAACTGTGTAAGCAGTGAGCAATCGAGTTATCTAAAATGCACAAGTTGGAAGAATATGTATAATACTGCGAGACATTCCTGCACTGATATAATAGTACTATTACTAAAAATAAGAGCATCGACCACGATGGTTGCAGACACCCTACAAATTAGGCGATGGTAGATTGCGTGCGTTTCTTCAAAGAATTACACTCGGGTTTTTTCGTCACAAATCTGACAAGGTAATCTATAGACACGAGGAGGACTGACATATTTAGAAAGATGTGCGTCACACTCATGCAACGCTTAGTGATGCTCATATATAAAACTCAATTTCTTTCACAAACAATTTCTAACATATCTATAACTTACGAAATATCTAAATTTTCTTTTTAACAAATAGCATGCGTCAATAGTAAATAACTGAAGATATTTATAATGCTTATCCGTATAAATAAAAACAGTCTTTGCGTTCCATTCTACATATTTTAATTCTTTATTCCTACGTCTCTTTTCATTTGCCAACGTTCTTTCCTACCGTCTTCACTACCTTATTCCGCTGGTCGCTCTCATGCCACCAATAGAATCAATATATTCGGACATACTATGAACCTATATGTGTGTGTGTGTGTGCGTATATATATATATATATATATATATATATATATATATATATACATGTGTGTGAATATATAGATATACATGTGAGAATACATATAGATAGTGTGTGTGTGTGTGTGTAAGTCACAACGTTAACTATACTGTCAAACACTCAAGCAACTGAAATGACACCTTACGTTAATTGACTGTCTGACTGACTGGTACATGCACGTGTAGACTGGTGTCCCAACATCTATGGTCGCCAACACTGACAATCTTTTGGACTGATTCAACGCTGCTGGAAGGTGGCTGAAGACCTACCGCCTCTGAAGGGGCCAAGTGTTGATTCAAGCCTTAGGGAGGTATTCACTGCATTACTCTCTCTTTCAAAATACGGAGGAGAATTACACCAGACACCAACTCAAGTTTACGTAGGTTATGTTAATATAGACAGAAATACAAATAGACAGACAGGCAGATAAATACATAGATAAATAGAAAACCGCGTTAGTATAGGGCCTTCAAAATAAACCTAAAGGATGATGATTAACATGGCTGATTTTCTCAAAAGCACACAGACACACAAGTACAGAGATAAGCAGGTAAAGACAAAGACACAAAACGAATTATGAATGAACAGTTTTATCCAATATTCATAGACACATGAATGAATAAAAGACAAATAAATCCGACTGCCAACACCAAAACAAATAGCTGAAATATAACGATGATCTGGAAAGCAATGGAATTGTATCCAATAGCATTTTTTCCCCTTATTTTTTTCTTTTGAAAAAGAACTACCTATGATACAACAGCTAGCAACTGGAAAAGCGTCCGGGATTGCTATGCAAATGCACGCTTGGACGAACAATGGCTACTAATCGCCGGGGACTGAATCGATAAAAAAAAACAAAAAGAGTGAGGGAGTGAGTGGGAATAAAAGGAAATGTATATGTTTGTTAAGGAAACAGAAAAGTTTGAAAAAAACTATCTCTCTCTCTCTCTCTCTCTCTCTCTCTCTCTCTCTCTCTCTCTCTCTCTCTCTCTCAAACACTTTATCTTAAATAAAACAGGCTATAACAAAAGACGCATATGTCTGAATAAGCAGAAGTAAATAAAAGAGGCATCTATCTGAGTGAGTGTAAGACCCTCTCCTCTCGTCGAATGACTGCCAGTAAAGGTCAAATAATCGCTTCAACATACCCATGATCACGCCCGCCCTAAGCCTAAGTTCAGATGAGGTAAACAGAGAGAGAGAGAGAGAGAGAGAGAGAGAGAGAGAGAGAGAGAGAGAGAGAGAGAGAGAGAGAAAGTGGCAGGATACTTCAGTATATCCGTAATCATGATATATAGTTGCTAAAAATATGGCAAAAGCCCCACCATTAAAATAATAGAATGGGCTTCAAATACTTTTGCAATTGACGAATTGATGTTTTGATGAGAGATGGGAGAATCCTCCTATATTCGACGTATATATATAGCTGAGGGCTCTTCTGGACTGAGTTCTCGAATCCTTTCCGATGGGTCAATCACAAACATCAAACTAAAAGAAAATGGGAACAAATTAAATGAATTAGAATTTCTGGAAGGCAAAGGCAGCGTCAAGACGCTGAAGATAAATTATTACCGTTTACAGCATTTCCCTAAAGTTTCTCTGTTTAATCAAAAGTAAGTGGTACATTTAAATGTACAGAATGAACGAAATGAGCCTAGCATCTCAAATAAATACACAGTTACTTAAATTCGCCAAGTTTCCCACTTTTGAATGGCGAGCGCTGGTGTTCGAAATATGAATAAAATAACGAATAAAGACAAACCCCACTCTCTTTACGGAAGCTTCGACAGAGGACGAGTAGCGTGGATTAGATATGAAGACAGTACGGATATTATGACTATTGTCTCTTGATATAAATATTCAATGAAGAGCTGATAACAAGGTTAAGAACTGCACCAAAACACAACCTCTTAAAGGTTTTGTAAGAATATGCAGACGGTCTTGGGCACGGTAAGTTTCGTTTCTGTGAAGTAAAGTGAATTGCCGATGAGAATTTATAGGGAAAAGAGAATAGGTTGCAAATTCCTAATGTTTGTGGATGTGACAAGATGACTGGTGATAGAAATGAAGAGTTTCAGAAAATAGGGAAAGCTATCTGAAATTGATCGCTGAGAGCGATGTTTGCAAGAGTAGGTTATGAAAATGAAAAATTTTTAAAAATCAAGAAAAATGGAGCGATGAATGTTCGTAAGCTGAAGGAATAAAGGGTGGTTGACTCACATAATGCCAGGAACTAAACTGTGCTAATGAGAGTGCAATGAGAGACGGAAGGTTGGCAATAGGAGCTCCGCAAACGTTGGGAAATACACGTGCGTCCTGAGAAGCATATGAGGTTACTGAGATATTTATTCATTTTATGGAGGTGTAGTGTGGTTCCTGAATAAGAATCAAACAAACTATGATGTGATACGAGCTGACTGCACAACACAAATCAAGCAATGATTGCTGAGGGGGGCTAGGAACGCGGAAATCGAAGTAAAATGATGCTTATTAGGTTACCGAGTCATTTGATGGGGCTACAATAACAATAATTACACTCTCATTTCTCTCTAAAACTGTTACCTTGTAAGACTACAGGTTCAGGGTTCAACATCCTAACAATAATGTGCCACAGTTTCAAGGAACAATTGCAAGTGCAAAGTACTGACTGATCTCAAGGTCGACACAACAACAACAAACACCTTTATGCTGTATTAGCATCTTTTCCGTTGCTATCAAAAACATCGTCACACCCGGATTTGCCTCAGAGAGCACCATTGGCCTTCGCATTCTGTATAGGTACGATCTGAGGAACCTCGGTTGTGGAAGACCTGCATGCGGGAATTTTCAGTACCTTTGCTGCCTGCCATTTTCTTACCCCCAGCGACTACTCCACTTGTTTCTCGTTGCAAATGGAATTGCTTCTTTGCCTTTTGAGAGAGAGAGAGAGAGAGAGAGAGCTGATGACTAGGTAGAATACTAACCACATAACATGCGTCGATATTCTCGACAGCCTATTACGTCACCTACCAGGTGAGTACGTACGTGCCTGACTACCTAATCCCCAACAGATGGCGTTACGATGACGATTCATCTTCAAAGGTTTCTTTAGAAGAGTGTTCAGTCTAATCCTGCGACATTTCTACTGTTAGAAAACATGTCCTCCCCTACTTCCTTCCTCACCAGTAGTCATATCTACTGATACTCGCAACAGAACTGGGTCTTATGTGACTCAACGAGACAAAAATGGGTTCCAGAATCGCGAATGAGTAATTCACTGATTGCTTCACCATATAAGACATGAAATACCATCCACAGGTTTAAACGCAGAAAACACTATATCATCGTCAGTCGTACTTGACCCAGGTCCCTAAAGTCATTCCCAAATTACCTCACCACGAAGATTTGCTCAAGTTAAGCTTTCACTAAACTGAATGCTTAGGTGAGAGAGAAAAAATACAAAGAAATGAGGCAAAGTTAGCAGTAATTCGTCTGAAAAATGACGATAAAATCATTGTTATGGAAAATGATGCGTTTTAATTATATCTACAGAAAATAAACTTTGGTGGGAATTCAACAGAAACAAGGACGCAGAAGGAGCTCAGGAGCATCCATAAACAAGAGAACAACAATGATCCGAATATGGGTGGTAAGAGACATCATGGTACCGTATCAGAACAGGAATGTTGAGGCTCAGCAAAACGAGCAACCTGTAATCATTCAAACGACTTGGCCACTCAAAGTAAAATCTGCTGTCATTAAACAGACCACCTCAAAAAAGGATTTTATTTTAAGCACGGAAGGCTCTATATTTTGGATGATAACTTTGTTGCTAATTTGTCAGACTAAATTTCCTTATTGCCGCCCCTAAACAGGATGAAATTCCAAAGCGATAACATGAAATGTTCAAATCAAATAATATTAACATTGTTTCCTCTGTAACTGAAGTCCTTCGAATATGTTATGGCAGCACTGGAATACGCATTTTAAGAGCTACGAAAAACGACTGCATCTGAAAATTTATGGCAACACAAAGAAATGCCACATATTCACAATCCCCAGATTCAATTGCAACGTTGCCGATATACGGTTAGCAAGTGGAGTGACTGCACTGTGCGAGATTGGCCAATTAAAAGCGTCCTGGCTTTTGTAGTTATAGAATTTCCCGTTCCATGGAACATTCTTTATCAATCAAATCTAGATTAATGATAGGACAGATCCAACAGCAGCTCTACTTCCGATCACTTGAAATACTGTCGCGATACTTTAAGAAGAAATGAGGTCGGAATTCCGAACTAAGCTAAACGTAGTCCTTCGGTCAATTTAGAATCAGATTTGTTTCCAAAGCGGTCTTAGACAACGTTCGTAAGATCACCGTGGACATCGCAACCAATTAAAGACGTCTTTAATAATTCTCTTGGGGCTTTACGATTCAATATATTATCTGAATGGTCATGAAAATCCTCTTTGTTAATTCTGGCACGAGACTGCGTTACCAGTACTCGAATGTTTTATGCTTACGAAAATTACTGCAGATCACTGAATCTCTCCGTTAAGAAATTCACACATTACATCCACAGGCCTCGATAGGAATAAGATTCGTCTCAAAACTGTTACTTTCATGGATCCTGACCGAACATCTTCGATACTTGCGAGTTCATAAAAACATCATGCAAGAATATTTTCTTCTCAATGTAATAATTTACAAAGGAGGCACAATTTCCTGGTATGATGGTCAAGAGTTGTTGCAAAAATCCTTATCTTTTTAAGAAAAGTAACAATTTTATTCTCAGAGAGAGAGAGAGGGAGAGAGAGAGAGCACTTTGGATCAAGGTATGGGCACCTATTAAACAAACAAAAATACATGTGAGTGCATGTGAATCTGCATAAACATGCACACACAAATAGATGTGTGCGCAAGCGCGTAAACTTGCGCATGTTAGTCTAAACAATACAAGGTGAATGCAATTACAAAAAAGAAACATAAAAAATGCGCCAAAGAAACTGTACAGCATTTAATGCTGTTTGAAACTCTCAATCACGGCCCATGAAACTCTAACCCTCAGCCCATGAGACTTTCAGCCACGGCCTTGTGGTGGGCTGTGTCGTTGGCACCTGTAGCGGTGCCAGACGCACGATCATGGCTATCTACAGCTCTAAATCAAATTAAAATATACTGAGGTTAGAGGGCTGCAATTTGGTATGCTGGATAATTAGAGGGTGGATGATCGAAACCCAATTTGTAGCCCTCTAACATCTGTAGCTTTTAAGATCTGAGGGCGAACGGAAAAAGTGTGAACCAACAGACAAAACCATCTCAATAGTTTCCTTTTACAGAAAACTAAAAAGAAATAAAACAGCATCAGCTAGCCTTGCTGAAACCAGTTTCACTCTTAGCTCTCCGCTACCACGGTTGTCCTCTGCTTCTCAACCGAGCTTTCAAGGTCACAGTCTAGCCCCAGTGACGTCAGCTCATGTGATGTCACCCAAGTAAACAGAGTCGGTCCTCAACACGGCAATGGTGGAAGTAACGTTCTTGTACTTTTCTCCAAAAATAAATGTAAAACTCCAAATTTATCTTTGAAGATTAAATCATACACACACACACACACATATATATATATATATAATAAAATATATATATATATATATATATATATATATATATATACATATATATATATGTGTGTGTGTGTGTGTGTAATGTATGTTTGTATTTACCATGCAAGGGTTATTATCCTATAATCTCATTCCACAGTAGACTTCGTTGTGAAAAGGCTTTATGGGGAAAGAGATGTATATGTATGGGTGTGTGTGTGTGTGTATGTGTGTGTATGTGTGTGTATACATATCTATTGCATACACACACAATTTAACGTTGTCACTTTCGCAAACATGAAATTTTTATACTCTCAGCTCTCAAATGTTAGAACACAACTATGCCATAATATCGAATTGAAGTTATTTTGGATGTAACTTACCAAAATGTAAGCACACTTTTATAAAGAATTGGTAACGTCGATAAAACTATGGAGATGGGAGAAGTTTGTAGCCTTCCCCTTTTGGATTCCCGTATTCGTAGAATTAATAACGATACTAAATTTAGTGCGAAAAAGAAACCACCCAAAATATTTCGGCAAATGTTCATTTTTATTCGGTCAAAAGAACCAAGTTAAGAAATCGCTCTTCACATGAATGTTTTAAAGAATTCGTAGCCCTAAATATACTGATGGCGAAATACGTGCTGTTAATGAATGATGCAAGGATTTCTATAGGAACAGTAAAAGATAACTGTATAACACAGTAATAATTGCACTGAAATACCGTAAAAAAAATTAATAACTACTTTTATTGCGACATTTGAAAACAATATCACAATGAAAAACTTTAATGCTGGTTAAAAGGGTAAAAATCACTAGAAGAGAAAACTGAACAGGCTAAAAAGGTATATCTAAAATGTCCATATTTTGGAGAATGTAGTTAGGCCTGGTTAAAAGGAAAAAAAATGATACGCATGTTATTTTCCAGTACGATATAATCCAGTTTGCATAAAAAAAATTAAAAAGAATACATAATCCATTTCCTCGCACGGCCTAATACATACACTGGGAACTCGACTAGAAAAAGAATCAACTTGGCCACATATTTAACGGGATGAAATTACAAACAGTACAGCCTTACAAAAACTTGTAAAACTAGAAATGTTAGGCGAGTTTTCTTCTGCATGGTTCACTTTTATTAAGCTTCCTCTGTTATCTAATAGGATCAAAAAACCGGAACAACCGGAATTGTAGTAAATTCACCGTTTAAATTTACTAATGGTAATGTAAAGCGGCTGTGTCAATCTTCCTTGCATAACTAGTATTTCGTGTCAGAGAGAGAGAGAGAAGAGAGAGAGAGAGAGAGAGAGAGAGAGTGGATTGGCAGCAGACGAAAATAACGTGCAGACCACGATAACGCTGAATACCCAGTAAAAAATGGCTAGCATTTCAACATTTACCATAAAAAGATAATCTCTCATAATCATACCTATTTTCCCAAATTAACCATTCGCGTCTGAGCAGCAGAATCCTCATTTTTCATCCTTTTGTTGGCCAGGAGATCAAAAGTGCTCATTAAGAAAGGGAATTATTTACAATCGAGAAGCTAATATAAATAATTATAATATATTTTTTACTGTTATTCGTTTCTCCTTCTCTTTCTTAATATTATTTTGTTTGAACTGAGAAAAAAATATAAATATACAACAATACATCAAATATATATATATATATATATATATATATATATATATATATATATATATATATATACCTATATCTACATACACCTATATCTGTATACACCTATATCTATATACATACATAACTACATACATACATACGTATATATGTTTGTGTGGTGTGTGTGTGTTTTATACCGGTGAAAGTTTTCGAAAAAAAGGATCAAGCTATTCGCCGAATTCTAAGCAAGGAACCAATAGGACATGCAATTACATAAACTGGCCCAAAAGATCATTAAGACAAATAAATGAAAAAAAAACATACGATAAAGCCACATGATAAACACTAAGAGGCCGGCTCCAATTTCGTGGCCTTCCTTTGTACAAAGGCATCGATTTCACGTAAGCCTGTTTGTGTTTTCTCAGAGAAGGTAGGTGTCCCTTGCTGTTATGATCCACTATTTTATGACAGGACAAGGGGAAGAACTGGAAAGATAGAACAGCTCTCTCTCTCTCTCTCTCTCGTCTCTCTTCTCTTCATCGTCTCTCTCTCTCTCTCTCTCTCTCTCTCTCTTTATTACGATACTCCGTGAAAATGATTTTTTAAGAAAGCGGTAAAGAAATACAGGTGGGAAAATTAAACTGCAAATAATTAAAATTTTAATTCAATTTTATACAAACACATACATATATACGTACATACATACATACATATTTATAAATGTATAAAATGAACCTTTGATGAAAACTATTTACAGCACTATTTTTCTACTGCTTTCCAGTCATGAAAAGATGGGCAAATATATCTACTAATGCAAGCATATGTACTATCTAATTTTTATGCTCAGGTTACATTTCTCTTGCTTTTCAACATTTTAGCTTTCTTTTTACAACCATACTAATTCTATGATTTGAATACAAGGTTTTATTCGTAATGTGAAACCAAAGGGATCATGGATAACTTTTATGTTTGACTATCTCTCTCTCTCTCTCTCTCTCTCTCTCTCTCTCTCTCTCTCTCAACTAATGTCTCTTTGCAAAAAGGCCTTATACTATATTCAGCTCCCCAATTCTTCCTCTGGCCCCCTTCAACTTAAGAACCAAATCTTCTCTCAAGATCTTTCCAAAAATCCCCAACTCTCTCCTCTCTCTCTCTCTCTCTCTCTCTCTCTCTCTCTCTCTCTCGATTGCTTCATCTTCCCCTTTTTCTCTATACTTCACCTTTCCCAGAAGCTTTTCCCCTCGTTTTCCTTCTCGTAAAGAACATGTCTTCGCTACTTCCATCATCTCCCAGAATCATCAACCTCACCAACACAACTTCTCTTCTTCCCTTGTTTTCCTCACTCACATAAATCCCCACTCATACACAAACACTCTCTCTCTCTCTCTCTCTCTCTTCTCTCTCTCTCTCTCTCTCTCTCTTTCTTTCTTAAACAACGCAATCACTCTTCACCCAAAACTACTTTTCGAGACTTCCGACCATTATCCTATTTTCACATATGTTGGAGGTAGACATAAAGAAAAAAATATTGAGAGAGCGAGACCAGAGTTGGAAGAGAAAATTATCTGGAAGTAATTATTTTCTTTTTCTCTTGGAAAGGGAAAAATACCCGGATGTTTTTTTCTGAATTATGTAATCACATCCTTTCAGAGAAGGACGTCGTTATTCTTTTGTCATTACAGCAGAGGGGTAGCGCGGGTGTGGGTAGGGAGGGTGGGGGGAGGGGCTTCTTAGGGAAAACAATTAAATTAACAAAGACATCAGGAACTGAAACGTTCAGACCGAAAGAAATAAAGTTAAGTAAATAAACGGATATCTTATGAGGGATTGCATTACAGCCTACAGAATACACTAAGCCCAAAACATAAAGGTTATTACAGTATATTATATGAAAAGAAGGAAAATACAGTAAGTAATCTAATAACCATGACATCAAATTACTTTCCTTTCCAATATTTTATAGGAAAGAGAGAGAGAGAGAGAGAGAGAGAGAGAGAGAGAGAGAGAGAGAGAGAGACTGTAGGTCATCTCCTATTCCCTGGTGCAAACTCTCGAGCTAGATTTTTCACAAAGGTAGGGTCAAAACATAAAGGGATTACAGTATATAATATGAAAAGACGGAAAATACAGAAAGTAATCTAATGACCATGGCATCAAATTACTTTCCTTTCCAATATTTTATAGGAAAGAGAGAGAGAGAGAGAGAGAGAGAGAGAGAGAGAGAGAGAGAGAGAGAGAGAGAGAGAGAGAGAGATGCACTCTTTTTACTGCCCATTTTGTTGAATCGCAGCCTACTCCTTGAAACCTGCCTCCTGCATCCATTACTCCGCGTTAGAGCTTTTGTTCCGTAAGAGGCAATAAATTAGAACTTACAAGAGCACCGTGAGTACCACCAAACAATAGGAGATGACACGCGCACGCGCACGCACGCACTCACACTCTCTGATCAAAGAAGAAGGAAGCAGGAAAAAAGTAAGAGGGAAGAGCACAAGAGGACAAGGAAGCAGGTATGCCTAGAGTATCCCAAACTCTGCGACATAAAAATGGTTTCATTTAAAACTGTGAGTTGGGCGTTCAGCTACGACTGCCCCTCCTCTCCATTGCCATCAACTCGATCTTCTCAAGCTATTTTTCGTCTCTTGCGACCGGACCAATGCGGGGATTCAAAAGGAAGCTGTTTGATGCCCGAGTGTCAAAATGACAACAGGAGAGGTAACAACACAAGTCATTTGACTCATCTATATTACAGACTTTCCATCACTGGAAAACAAATAAAAGTACAATGGCCTTTCAAATGTTTGGTCTTTATCTCTGAAAATCAGTGAAGATATTTGACTGGCTTCAGGCTTCGGTAACTAGGCAAATTTTAGATCATGAATTATATAACATTATTTCCATCATTATTTTAATCTGCATAGAACATAAAAAACTACTTGATTAACAATGTCACTACAATCTGTCCGAATCCTTTATCTCAGTTTGATTGCGTAAAAGTGATGTTAGATTTAATTTCAACGTGAAATAATAATCTTTATTCACTATAATGGCTGCAATTCGCAATACTGTTTAATAGGTAGTATTTAAATATAAAATTACGAAGGAAAATATGGTAACCAAATACAGCCATAGACCTAACAATTATATAATTTAAAATATCCCACATTTAGAATATAATTTATTTTCATCAACCAAATATCCAAAGGTAAATATATCGGAACCCACGCACAAAACAAATCCTACAAATAGAGCCTCGGCAGTCCAGTCCACTCAAGCCACTCGAAGTTTATCAAGGCCAAAGCAGTAAGTAACCCACGTCAGCGTCAGTGACTCCCCAGAGAAACCTCCTTAATGACTTTCATTAAATGTACTAAAGAGCGAAATTTGAAAATAAGCGGTGCTAAGTTTCCTATTGACCTTGTATTATCTTCTTTTCTCAATCAGAAGTCACCAAGAAGTTGGCATCACAGGGAACGTATGTTTGGTATAAATTCGATGGATCCGCGTTTCCACTACACTGGGAGTCGGAAGATGTCAGTCAGGCGAAAGTACCGGTCCTAAAGAAAGCTTTACAATGTTCTTTTCGTGGTTTGATATTCATTTTATACACATCATTTATCAACTTCAAATATAAATTCACATATACAGAAATATATATTTATATAAATTTATATTTATATTTATATTGTTTTATTTATCTTTAACGTATAAAACCAGATATCGCCAACAGTATGTATGACTGGTTGAAACAAACTTCTATCCGTAATCCCTCTGGACAACCGGATGGGTAAGTCCCTACCCCGATAACATCTAGGTTCAAGGCTTGACTGGGGGTGTATGCACTTACCATAAACAATTCCATTTGTGTATGATTTATTCACAAAACGAAGAGAATTCAATATTATTATTCGTTTGCAATCTCTAGGGACCCATTCTGTTATTCCTTTCTCCATCTATTATCTGACATCCTCATTATAAGTCCTGCCCACTCCCATTTCTTTTTCTTCCTTGTTGTTAGAATATCTTCTACTTTATTTGCTCTCGTATCCATGTTGCTCTTTTTCTGTCTCTTAGTGTTATTCCCATCATTATTCTTTCCATACCTCTTTGAGTTGCAACTAGCTTATATTCTAAGGCTTTAGTAAGGCTCCAAGTTTCTGATGAATAAGTTAATATTGGTAGGACCATCTGATTAAATACTTTTCTTTTTTGAGAATGTGGCATTTTACTTTTCATAACCTCATTTTGTTTACCAAAAGCTCTCAATCCCATGTTTATCTTTCTCTTAATTTCGGTCTCATGTCCTGGAAAAACACTTACTGTCTGTCCTAAACACATATAATCATAACAATCTCTAGAGGTTCGTGCATAACCCTTCTTTGTTGTCTCTGCATTTTCATTGAACCTTATCTTAGTTTTACTCAGTTTCATTTTCAGTCCTACATTTCTGCTTTCTCTATTCAAATCTTCTATCATCTTTTGTAATTCCTCCCCTGATAAACTGATTAGAACTAAGTCAGCTGCAAATCTTAAGTCGTTAAGGTTTTCCCCATTAATGTTAATTCATACATTTTCCTAACCTAAATTCTTAAAAACTTCTAGGCACGTTGTGAACAATTTAGGAGAGATGGGGTCTCCCTGTCTAACTCCTTTCTCAATCGGAAATTTCTCGCTGCCTTTATGTAGTTTTAGGATTGCTGTACTACCCCGAATAGATAATCTTCAAGTATTCTGACATAAGATTCATCTATGCGTTGGTTTTGAAGGCCTTTCATTACTGCTGAAGTTTTGGCAGACTCAAAAGCTTTTTCATAGTCTACAAATGCCTTACATAGTGGCTTGTCATACTCTGTTGATTTTTCCTTTAGCTGGTTAGTTACATGGATATGGTCAGTTGTCGAATACCCGCTTCTAAAATCTACCTGCTCCGTTGGTTGATTCAAGTCTAGCTGTCTTTCTATTAGGCCTAATATGATCTTTGTAAATATAACTGAGAGTAAACTTATTGGGCGGTAATTTTTCAGGTCTTTTGTGTGTCCCTTTTTTTTAAATTAATATAACAATAAACTTTTTCCAAGCTGTAGGCATAGAACATTCATGCAAACATTTTGGGTAAAGTTCAGAGAGTTTTACTATTATGAAATCTCCTCCATCTATTATTAAATCAATAGTTAGGCGGTCTTCTCCTGCTGCTTTTTCATTTCATGCCTTTTAATGCTGCTTTACTTCTACTTTTACTTTTGGTACCGGCTCAGGTTTTTCATTATTTCTATTGACAAAGTTATTTCCTATATCACTATATCACTATTGTACAGGATTGTATAGAAATCCTCAACTATATATATATATATATATATATATATATATATATATATATTATATATATATATATATATATATATATAAATTCTGATCCTCTTGTAGGTTTATTGCATATATGAATGTTCACATCACACAAAAACTCAAGATGACATATCTGTCTTCAGATCCCGAAAATAAAGACTTTATCACAGAGGCTGCTAACTGTGAACTGGTGAGTAAACAGTCTTCGGAAACAAATTGCTTTGGGTGGAATCTGTTGCAATCCAAGAATGGCTGCAAGACCAAAGTATCGTATTGAGACCTCGGATTGTAAGCTGGCTGCGATAACAGCTTCCATTCTCTTTGCATTAGTGCAATTCCTATCACGGAACTGTTTGGAAAAGAATTCTGTTATTTTAAAAACAAGTCAGCAAAACATTATTTTCTAGAGTCAATCTTTAACCTCCATGTCGATGACGACACTGATTTGCTGTGGCTTTCAAAGTATAGGTATCTTGTTACTACATAAATTTGGAAAATCCAATTTATGTAATTATAGTCATTAAAAAATCAGTTACATGGCGGCCCCCCACACACACACACACACACACACACACACACATATATATATATATATATATATATATATATATATATATATATATATATATGTGTGTGTGTGTGTGTGTGTGTGTGTGTGTGTGTGTGTGTATAAATTCAGCATTAAGTCGTTTCCCTGAAAAGGTGGAGGCCTTCCGAGGAAAACACAACGATGGCCACTGCTACATTTACACTTTACCAGGTAAATCGTGGATGAATCCCCAAGCAGAAAGCTTAGCTTAGAATAACAATAAATCTGAACATGTCTCATTAACAGCGCACAAAATTCCCTCACACCTCACACTGTGCCGCTCAGTGCTATTTCACACACACTCATGCTTTCTGGGTATTCATGTCTTTCTCCTCACCAATACTTCTTTCACTCTACCAACCCAGCCCTTTCTACGCCTTGCTATATACCTTGCATCTTGTATTTTGAGATCCATCATTCATTAACCTTCCAGCAATTTTCTACCGGTTGAACAACATTATATCTCCTGCCCATCGTCTTTTGTAAATTTGTATCTTACCTTCTTTTTCCCTACACCTTCTGAACTCCATACTCCGTTCCACAGAACAAAGGTGGCCCTTGGTCAAACCCCAAAATTATCCAAAATATTTTGATGGCTCATTAAGCGCTTACAATATATACCAATGGGTGCCTACGTCACCGAAGAAAGACAGAAGATTCGGGCATGGCCACCGGGTCAAAGTTCACTGCCATCGCCACTGCCTGCCAGTAAAAAGGAAATGCAAACCACCCATTTGCCTGTCCACGCGAAGGACTCTTGGTTGGAAATCACCAGAAATGAAGGTCGGGGGCAACTTCTAACTGACGTGTTTTTTGTTTCATTTAGCTCATGCTAACAGCAATCATAGGAAGAGTAACGCCAGATAAATTTCTAAGCCCAAAAGGGTAAAAAGAATGACAATAATATGTCAGCTATACCCTAATACCGAACAGATGATTTGTTGAAATTCTACGTAACTCTGGGTGTAAATAATATCAATCAGAAGTAAAAGTAGCCTATATAAAAGTAATGGCTTCGCATTACACCAAGCAATGAGGAAATAAAGAGCCATTTGATCCTAGTAGTTTTCCAAGAGCCGCTAATAACAGACGAAATCTCTGGCCTTGGCAACCCCTGAAAAAGTATTAAGATTCACCCGGCCCTACCCACATCACTACGAAGTCGGCAAAACTCTGGACTGACTTCTCACGTTTTTCCAGGCAGCAGCGCCTGGATTCCCCAGTGCATTACACTGATTGAAT
The DNA here is from genome assembly GCF_015104395.2 of Macrobrachium nipponense. NCBI lineage: Eukaryota > Metazoa > Arthropoda > Malacostraca > Decapoda > Palaemonidae > Macrobrachium > Macrobrachium nipponense. The sequence continues at coordinate 44,302,997 of NC_087202.1, read as the reverse complement.
CTTGTCTAACTTTTTTCTTCTTCTTTTCAAAATTGAGACAACTCCAGCTTTTGCTTCTCGGGTGAACCTGGTTTCATTCTTCTCTCTTGTCTCTCGCTTCTTAAGGAGAATGAAATGATCGAAAGTGACTAAACGTAGACGTGTTCGTACTTCGGCACTGATTAACTGATATGTTTGTGAAATTTGGCGTCGCAACGGCTATGGCCATCGATACAAGAGAAGATGCGAAACAATACGGTACTCGTCATTTTCAATCCTCGGTATTTATCTTTCTCGGTTAACCAGTCAAGAATAACTCAACCCTCACAACCGTGAGCGATCCAGTTAAACCTCCCTAATATTTAATAACTTTCAGTGAAAATGATCCTCTTGAAATACAGCAGGGTAATGGTGCAGGATCACCCGCGGGTTTCACCCACTTAAGAAAACTTTCGCGCCCGAAACTTTTGGGCGAAAGAGAATGCTTCCAAAGAGAATTCATAATGTTGCTTCAGTTTATTGCACAAAGTAGAAGAAGAGGAAGCAGACACGAGGAGGAAGGTCTCCGTGTCAGTCTTACAATTTATTTTGTGGGCAAAGTAAGTTTCCAACGTTCGTTCGCATGCGAGGCGTGCTGCTTACCCTGGGAGGTCAAAGCACGAGAAAAATTTCCTCTCAAACAAATCCATGATTTACCAAACTCTAATACGTGCATACCCATACACAAACACAGAAAAGAAAGAATAGTACGCATCTAAATTCATTTAAAAATGAAGAAATTACACGACATAGTACGTAAAAATAACCACTGAAAATAATTCCATGAAATATTGATGACCCATATAATTATCCCTCCATACTTCAAAAGAGAAAATAAACCATAACAACATCTATAAGAGAGAGTACTCACCTCTTCGTAAAACTTGAGCTGTGGCACAGGTTCCTCGCACACTGTTTCACAAAATTCTTTAAAAAGAAGATAACCTGGAAAGAAAAATAAAAGTCCGTTATTGCAAGGTTATGGTAGAAGTCAACTTATGAAGAATAATATCAATTTAAAATCAAACTTCGAAATTGCAACAATTAGGTAACAAAGAAAAGTGAATTTTTCTAATCATAATTCACAAAGGGTAATTGCTAGACACGTCAATCATTTTCGCAATCACCAAGAACAAGAGGAAATACGTGAAATAATCTGAGGCCTTTACCAAAAGTGACAAATTATAAAGGGTCACTAATTACAACAGTTTTGAAAAAGATTCTTAATTGCTATATGCCGTTGATTAAACTCCACCTGACGACGTTTCTTGAGGGCCACGGAGTCGAGGAGCATGACTATCGAAAAGCTAAACCAATCTCTCAATCAGAAAACAGCTGTTTACGTCATCTCTTAAGAGATTCCAATACTGCCACACACCAACACGATAGCTGACTAGCAATTCACGGTGCTCTATACTTCTGTAAAGCGCAGAGAACAATATATATGTATGTTTGTGTGTATATATATATATATATATATATATATATATATATATATATATATATACACACACACGTACATATCTCAGAAGTTGTAGGATATATAAAAGCTTGTTTCAATTCATCTATAAATTTAGTATAGTCTTATAATTAAGATATCTATTTCATCCCAACACTCCTGTAACTTCTGCCAAAGGGAAAACCTAAAAATATATTGCTTTCCATGAAGCTGGGAAACGTTTTCTATAAAATATTTTCTCCTATTTCTACACCTCGTCAATATATAACAGGAATAGCATTGCTTGCAGAAGTAGAGTAATAACAGGAAGGTTTCATTTTATTAACATTTCTTATTCTCGTTTCTACCATGCTCCAGAATCTTCCATTAACCGTGTTCCTAGAGGAATAACATTTATTATTATTAATTATTAATACATTTTACCTCAATTAATTACTAACAGATTCATGTATTAATTCATTCATTACAGTGAGAAAATATGTATAACAATTAACAACCAGACGCCATTAATCTTCTCACCAGGCTTCCAAAGTATAAAATGCACATGCATACCCAGAACAATTACGTTCTGGATATTGCTTTCTTATAAACTTAGCTGCCATCAGAACTCATTTTCACTTCTTTCCATATTCACACAAATCAACATTCACCTATACACAGAACACACACATGTGCACCCAAGCCCAAACACACTCACACACACACAAAAAAAAAAAAAAAAAAAATATATATATATTATATATATATATATATATATATATATATATATATGTATATATATATATATATATATATATATATAGATATATATATATGTCTTTGTGTGTGTGCTATGTATGTAAGAGCAAATACAGTATAGAGATAATACAAGAATAATATCTAAGAAAAAGAAAATAAAGCAACGGAGTCTGCTGAACCAACATGAGACGTTACATATATCTGCATACGTTTAAGGAGAGAGAGAGAGAGAGAGAGAGAGAGAGAGAGAGAGAGAGAGAGAGAGAGAGAGAGAGAGAGAGAGAGAATCTCACGATATAAAGCAACATAATACCATCCAAAGATGAACGAGAAATTCCATTGAGTGGATTTTTACATATAGCGCATAAAAACACTCCTATTACAACTGAAATGTTTTTCGTTAACATGTAATAGGAGAAATTGCGAGGCTTTAATGATGATATTAAAACATGCTAATAAGCACGTATTGTTAAAATATAAATTAGATGAAAGTTTCATGAAAGAGGATGCACTAGAATTCTTTGACAACAAAGTAGCACTAACAAAATAAGTTCATGTTTGATTATTATGTTACGCTGGGGATCAGAGTGCCTCACTTTCAAGGCTTGTTATCAAATAATATACGTTATATTCCCATGCATTATATATATATTATATTATTATATACACTCACATTATATACACACACACACACACACACACACACATATATATATATATATATATATATATATATATAATTATATATGTCTGTGTGTATTTATTTATTATTTATTTATTTAAGTGTATATAGATACATATGTGTATGTATATATATATATATATATATATATATATATAAATATATATATATATATATATATATATATATATATATATGCCAATATAAAAACACTGTATCGTGCTTCTAAGAAATCAATAGAGGGATCCACAGTAATATCCTTGTTTATCTAGATATAATATGTTTATACAAAGCTTAAAGCTTTCGTCCATCCTCCTGTGGACTTGATCACTAAGCAAAGTCATTTGCTTAGTGATCAAGTCCACAGGAGGATGGACGAAAGCTTTAAGCTTTGTATAAACATATTATATCTAGATAAACAAGGATATTACTGTGGATCCCTCTATTGATATATATATATATATATATATATATATATATATATATATATAAAGCAAGAGAAGGAAGTATATTTAATGAATGGTTTCATGCTGGTCAGGGAAGATTACCTTGTGGGATGCCAATCACTTACATTGTTATTCTTACTACTATCTCTCTCTCTCTCTCTCTCTCTCTCTCTCTCTCTCTCTCTCTCTCTCTCTCTCTCTCTCTCTGCCCTTAGCTACGGCCCACAATGGGAAATCCTTCCATACTATTTCTTTCTGAATCGAACGCGAGTTCCTCGATTGTGATCCAAAAGTGCTAACAGTTACAAAACAAGATCCAAGAGAGAGAGAGAGAGAGAGAGAGAGAGAGAGAGAGAGAGAGAGAGAGAGAGAGAGATTTAAGGAAGGGCAATCCAATGAAACAACAGAAAGAAAATGGCGAGTCTCAATCCCAAAAGAAGTGATGGATGTCTCAGTACCTTGTAAGATATAAAACTGTTGATGCTCGACGAACGGAACGGGGAAGGTTTCCAAAATTTGACCGTACAGGGAAACAAACTTTTACTGACCGAACAATTCATTGATTGCTGGTTTCATAAGTATAGCTGGGAGGAGATGGAATTTCAGGTGTTAAGAAGACGTCAGGTAAGTAGAGAAATTCAATAAGGCTGCTTGACGGAACAGTATTCGTATTTTACCAGTAGAAGCAACCACGAGGTTCACAGAGAACGGACTGAGAAAATAGACATACACACACACACACACACACACACACACACACGCACGCACGCACACACACGTTATAATGTTTTAATGTTATATATATAATGTTTTAATGTTAAATATCTTCAACCATACATCGGAACGTAAACATCTTGCCCATTCAACATGAATCAAAATTTACCGGCCTTGTCCTATGTAACTGTAAAAACAAAATATCTGTGAAAATACATTTCAAAAGTAAATAAAGATACATTTCATAAATAACTAAATACATTTTATGTGTAAACACGACATCTAGCAACAGAACATGCATGACGTGCCTCTAATGAGTAGGAAATGGATCCCCGGATGAAATCACCTCGAGAGATGACGACAACAGCCGCCCGACCGAGGGAGCGCCAAGGAAAAGCCGGACTGGGTTACTGAGGCAAACCGCCTGGGTATTAACGTCACCCTGGAAGAGACCGCCAATAAGGAAGGCTTTCCCCGGGCAGCCGATGTGATCCTGCGCAAGATCCGCCTTTGATGTGAAGGCCATCGAACGGAGCGCAGCTACAAAAGGCAATAAAGAAAAATAAACAAATTCCAACAAATCCTCCCTAATACGACAAAGCTAGCTGTAATGGGATGCTTCGTCCAGGCTTCAAGCGCAACAATACATCACGCCGTAGATAGAAGAGGACGGCAGGAGAAGGGACTCCACTTTATTCCTTTGAAATGTTGCACTGCAATGTGACCAGCAACAACGGTATTCAACATAAAGACTGCACATAACAATACAGCTTTGGTTAAGGTTTAATATTAAAATACACAACTGATATTTAACAGGTATTGCATGGATAAATCATAGTTGTTTAAATTTTTTTACTGATACACTTAAATTGATAAAATACACGTTTCTTGGAATACCAATCTCAGGCAACATATTCACAGTTTTTGCGGTACTTATCTGTATCTTAAATATAAACACTACTATTATATAATGATGCACCAAAGTAAATTATTCCACGGCACGGCATTAATTAACATTACACGACAGTTACTCGACATTTAATATCTATTCAACCATCTTTTTTTATTGTATTTTCATCTGTATTTTACAGCATAATTCTCTTTTTCTGTATCTGATTTTACCTTCTCACAAACGGTCATACAGTGCTATAGAAGCCTCTCAGTAAGTTAACAATAATTCAATTAATAATAATAATAATAATAATAATAATAATAATAATAATAATTAATAATAATAATAATAATAACAATAATAATAATAATAACAATAATATACTTTATAAGCTATGAACAGCACTGGATCATGTACCACTCCCCATCTATACAAGATTACAGAGAATAAATTACAAAAGCAATTACAGATATAAATAAACAAACATAAAAATTCAAGTCAAGACAAATATATAACGAATAGGGACTGACGGTAAATACCCACCATTACTCGGGTTAAAACCCTGCAAGTCTCGAATACTGTTTGCAAAATAAGTAAATTACAGTCGCACAGCAGATAAACACGGCTATTCCCAACAGTCATGGATAATTTCAAACTCCAGTTTACGCTTCGGTGGCAGAGACATAAACAGGCCGTCACAGGAGCAAATGTGCATGAAATGAGAGAGAGAGAGAGAGAGAGAGAGAGAGAGAGAGAGAGAGAGAGAGAGAGAGAGAGAGAGAGAATGGATCAATGTGTTTAATAAAAATCACGGTATTCGATTTCTAACCCAAGTACTATAGTTACCCTTCCATGCAAGGAATTTCAAACTAACACAAAACGATAAAAACTGGAAAGTATAAGTAGAATAATAGAATCAAATGGTAATTATAACTGAAATTAAAAAAATGGAAATATCACTGGAACACACACACACAAAAGAATATATGGATTGGTAGAAAAATTGGGAAATGGAACTGATATGAGAAAACTATGTACTATTCGATACAGCAGCAGAAAATGCCCAGATAAAATAGATATTATGAAAATAAACGAAATTTAATTTACTACACAAGAAAGAAGGAAATTGAAATGAAAGGTATGAAAATTAATAAAATACCAAAACGGAAAGTATATTGGGATAAACGAGAAAAAATACGACCCTCATCTGGTATCCACATTAGTAGAAAATAAAAGGAAGAAAATTAAAAAATCCGATAAAGGAAACATATAACTGGGATAAGAGATTGATTACTGAAATAAAAGACACAAGGAAAATATTACTGAAACATACTTTAAAAAATTACCGAGAGTAAAGAACACAGATTAAATAATGAAAATACAGTCGGAATCCAAAAGGATAAAACGAAAATACCACTAGAAAAAACTAAGAAATTAAAGAGAAAGTACATATTAATATATACGCCCCGATCGCAGGAATTTTATTACTAAGCTACGCCCTCAACCAACATCCTTCCGCGCAAGTAAAAACTGGAATACAGGTGAGACCATAATTTTGTATATGGCACCCATACTACAAAGATTCGATCTGACCTTCCTGTGTATGGATATGCAGAACCGTTCGGACAGTCCCCGAGATCAAAGACGGAAATGAATTCTGTGCAACCTGATCCCGCCATGTCCCACCCCAGTGATTTCATTTTTTCCTTCTTTTTTTTCGACTCAATTTGTTCTCTTTTAAATTCTCTCCACGTCCGACAAATAGGGAAAGGAACAAATATATTTCCCTTTTTTACAGGTGATTCATATGATGATTTCCTTTGCATTTTTGTTTTTAACGTCATGATAATCGAGTAGTCATTTTTTTAGTTCAAATATATATATATATATATATATATATATATATATATATATATATATTATATCTATATATATATATATATATATATGTATATATATACACTGGATTAGGTATTATATATATAACATACACCTGGATTAGGCGCTCTATCAGTCAGCCTTAGGACAAGGCATTTTTGTTTTACGTCATGATAATCGAGTGGTCATTTTTTTGGTTCAAATATATATATATATATATATATATTATATATATATATATATATAATATATATATATATAATATATATATATATATATACACACTGGATTAGGTATTATATATATAATATACACTGGATTAAGCGCTCTACTATTATTCAGCCTTAGGACAAGCTATCAACGTGGGAATTTAATCTTCAACGTAATTCAGTGCAGACAGACTATGCAAAATTCGCTTAGCAGCCATTCCTTTGAAGACATCCATCAGGAATCTACCAAAAGACTTGAGAGGGAGGTCTCACTTAAGAGTGCTTGGTTTTCTGATGATGTATTTGCACACAGCCGTACTTTGTTGCACATTAGGGTCAGCTATTAATGTCATGTAGGGAATGAAAAGTCTACATTTCAGACTCAATAATAATTTAATATTTATCATCCCATCTTTAGACCTGATATCTATTTTTATAAGCACTGAAGTCTTAGTCTTGCTACGTTGGGTTTATAATTATGCATAAATCTTACAAGTTAACAAATTTGAACTCTGATATTATGATGCTTATTTTTCAGAATAAAACTGGAATAATTTATGCATCAATATAAAAAGTCCTACGTCATCATTCACGGACCGTTTGCAGGATTCTGTTTATTCAAATAAACACCAGATACGTGGGATTAATTCAGTCACACGTACTCTGTCCATGCAACCCACGAATGCCCATGAATATCAGACATTCTTCTCTCAGCTTCGCATTTGACGGTAAATCCTGAAATGAAAGTAGTAACGTATAACAGTTCATGAAATGCAAGTTTTCCCTTGAACTGCAAAATGACGCAACCCTTATGCAAGCATGAATGGCTGAAAATGAAACCTCAAATCCACCATAGTACGATTTAGAATAAATACAAATGTAAACATACTACACATACATTTATATACAAATATATACTATATATATGTTATATATATCTGTGCATATATATAATATATTCTTAATGAAATCCATTGTCTTTATTCTTACTTTGAATATAAGACATAAGACACAAAGAAAATCCTAAGAAGAAAATAACCGATGTGCATACCATAACAATAGACCTAATTGCTTGCAAGAAAAAACAGCCCCAAGCAAAGAGCATTCGCCAAGTGCCGTCACCCGTCTCTTTACAGTAATGAGACAGACGAACTCGACGAGGATGTCTCAAAATGACAAAAAAATGTTGACGTGATCATTAGTGGACGGGTTTCGCAATTCAGGCGGCTAGAAAACTTTTGAAGACATTACTATTCACAGGGCTAATTATTGTCGCTGGCCAGTATGACCCCCAACACCATCTCCACCACCTCCACCGCCACCGCCACCACGTCCTCCTCCTTCAACGTCGTCATCTTGAAACTATTCAGGTTCCTCTCTGCTTTCAGTTTTTCTTTTCGGTCCTTTTCGTTTCTTTCTTAGTTATTTTTTTTTTCGTGACTGTCACGCATACTTATGCAAGCCCTCATTTTCTGCAATGTCCGTTGATTTCTTTCTTCATTACATTTATTTTTCTCATTGATTATTGCCTTGTATTCTACAAATACACTCCTTACCACTTTCATTCTCTTTTTGATCGTTCTGTTGCTTCCTGCCTGCGGTAGTCCACATCAACATAGTACATTTCCCTTTCCAACATGTATTTTAACATGTGTTCGATTAGTCTCTCCCGCTTTTCTACGCAGTACCACCACTTCATTTTCCCTCACACTCTTTCTCAGGTCCCCTCCCCGTTTCTCATCTCTCTTTAACATCCCAATCTGCTTCCCTTTACCGTAAGCTTCCTTTCCCCCTCCTCTTCCATGTCTTTGACGTTTGTTTTCCGTCGGGTTTCAGCAAAACTCCCACACCTCCACACTAAGATTCAAAGATTCTCGCATTTTTTTAATAATATTTTCAAGCCATTAATTATACCTCCTCAATCCATGGTGTGTGTGTGTGTGTGTGAGAGAGAGAGAGAGAGAGAGAGAGAGAGAGAGAGAGAGAGAGAGAGAGATATTCCACGGTAATGCACAATCATTATGAAACTAATATGAACGGGGGTCAAGGGTAGAGGCTAAATTTTAAAAAATTAACTTAACCAATTACTACCTCTCAATACCAAGAGCACAAACATTTACCTATTCCTTAAACAAGAAGTGAGTGAGAGAGAAACTTCGTCCTTCGCGTACTGGATGCATACACAAGCACACGACATACAAACAAGCATGCACACGTGAAAAATAAACCTACACACGAGGCCATAAAGCACAATTTTCTCCCTCCCATCTATCTTAGCCCCGTAATTCAGTTGCATATGATGAGAAGCACATGTACCAGACGACCATTTTTTCTCTCTCTCTCTCTCTCTCTCTCTCTCTCTCTCTCTCTCTCTCTCTCTCTCTCTCATGCGAAGTCCCGCTTTAATTCTTCTCTAACAACCGGCACTCTGTCTTGGTAATGCCCGGGTCATTACTCGCCCAAGAAACACTACAACAGCTCTCCGTGAAACGGAACAGGCGTTCTTTCCGTTGCAGATATATATAACTATGTATGCGATTTACAGTAGTTTCTGAACGGGAATAACTGGGAATTTCTTACTCACATGGAGACACTGGCTCGTTTGACGCCGAGGTCAGAAAAAAATGATTTTTTTTTTTATTTCAATTTTCAGGCCATTATTTTTCTTCCTAACTCCTCTGTCTAATTAAGAGATAAGAATCAGAGAGAGAGAGAGAGAGAGAGAGAGAGAGAGAGGTAATGTGGACGAATGCGACTTTTATACATCATCTCGACAATATGCCCTTTAGAGTATAAGTACACTGAAACTTATCTAATACGCATTTAAATGTTAATTAAGCATACAAACTGAATGTTAAATGTTAATCACATACAGTCGTTGCCTTTGTAGATTTACGTGTTGGAAAAATAATGTGTGCTGCAAATAATTTTTGAAGTCAGGCGTGTACACTTTAATTTTCTGTTTCTGATTTATAACTAACATAAATAATTTTTAAACCGTTTAACTACAATGATGTTGTACTTCAAAAGACATGACTTCTAACTCTTTCATGTTAAGGATACACATAAACATTAGGGGTTACAGCATATGACGTAGATTACAATACAAAATGATGTCCGTTTTCATAAACAAAATTGAAATCTCTGGCTCCGCCTCCTCTCTCTGTAACCTTTAAGTTAACGTCAACACTTCTCTTTTAGTGAAACTGCTCTAAGAGGGACATTTGTTGCTGGCATATTGCAAGCCTTATGAGAATGTCAATACAGAATCTAAGCGAGAAGTGTTCCGGTTACGTTTGAAAAGAAAAAAAGTCTATTAGAAACTAGACTGAAAATAAGAATAGGAAACGGGCCCAGATTCTAGCAATCAAAATCTTTAATATCTAATCGATCATTATTTCGTCGTTTTACAGCTCTTACAACTTCAGAGTTCATAGATAGAACCGTCACATTTGGTACTATCATTACTTATACCCATGTGAGCCCGAACATCGAACATAATTTGAATCTTCTATAGCTAACCTATGCTGCTCATCAAAAACTGAAACTATAAGAAATGTACAGTTCAACTGGGAGAAGACACAGGATTGGCAATTGTCATTTCCTCTGCGGTAACCCAAAAGCCACTTGACATGACAAATGGCAGTACATTTTTTTAATGGCAGGAAGAAGCACTGCACAATCTATACGGCATACGGAAAAAAATCCACGATTCTTTTTTTTTTGACAATAATGGACCTCCATAGTCTATCTGACAATGAATTTGTATTCTTTTTTTCCCTTTGCATTACAAAAACTGGCTGTCCAGGCTTGTGTATATAGAGGGGAAAATGTTGACAACACTCCAAAGTATTCGAAGATATAAACAAATTTCTTTTTGACAATATGAGACAGACCCATTTTTAAACAAAATGACATAAATAAGCTACAGCCAACCTAACCTAACCTAATCTACCATAGCTTACACAACTGAACACAAGATCAACATTAGAATAAATTTTTCCTTTTATTTTTCAACTGCAATGAATGCCATAAACCTTGCACAATTAACGCCGACATGGCAGGGAAATGTACGAAAGTTAGCATACATAATCAGCGAAGCAATACGCGACAATTCTCTCTCTTCCTCGTAACCATCCAATTTCCTGTCTTTGTCACTAAGGGAAAGCAAATAATGATGAATAACCCAGCTGAGCCATCAATCTGAAAAGGCTGTACCATAAATGGCTGCCAAAACGTTCCTTCCCCTATTCTCGCCATCTCTCCCTCCCCCTACCCCCACCCGTACTAGACTACCCTCACAAAAAACCTCCTCCTCCTTCTCCTTCTCCTAACTGCTTCGCAACTTCCTCGGGTCAAGCTGGTTTGTATTTATATCACGAAAACCGGCATAGTCATTCTTCTCCTTACAATTCTCCTTCTCCTCTTACTCGTCTTCTTCGCTCCTCCATCACCACCAGAAGTTTTCCGGGGACACTTAACCCACATGACTCAAGTCAAACACTCGTCTGCGTGGAAAAGTTCCCGTCTCGACTTCAGCCGCTGCTTTTTCTTCCAAAGACCTCAACTAAGATGGGAGACCCTTTCCAGATCCGCCCATTAGGAATAAAGGGACACGTTTACTTAGCAGTTAGGCACACAGACGGGTACTATTTGTAGATGGTACACTAGTAAATTATTCACCCCAGGAGGTATTACTTGAGAAGTAAAATTCCAAATAATAATGTCGGAAAAGAGCCCCACTCACACGAACTTTGAAGTCTTCAAACTGCCTCCGGAAATGCGAGCTGAAATGTTGTCGGCGCTTTTGTTACAAAACTGGAATGCTGGGTTTATTTCATCGGGTGGCCGTTCAGTCATTTTGCTTGTAAATTTTGGCTGTAAAGGACATAACAAACAAGTCTGAGAGCACTGAACCGCAAAATTCTTTATGCAGTATCAAATTGCATTCCGCAGAGGACCGATACAATGACATCCATCTGAATTTCACATTATCTGGAATAGCACACAAAATCGTGAACGCTCCCTACCAAAAAAGAAAAAAAAATCCATTATGCCTCTGTTGAACTATGCAGGGAATGTACCTGTTACTTAAGTTACTTTGGTAAGTTAAACCTACTGGAACCACCCTTCAAAGTGTAAAAGGCGTTATGTATGTGTATATATATATATATATATATATATATATATAATATATATATATATATATATATAATATATATATATATATTATGTAAATATGCAAAGTATAACGTACAGAGAAACGGACTCTAAATACATACACATGTCCGTATACATAGTAGAGGCATAACAAAGACCCAGACCTAACAGGTTCACCTTTAACGAGCCGAGCCCAAGCAACTAGGGTACGAAAAGAAGATAATTGCAACAAGTGCTGAGCAACAAAGGATCTGCATGCTTTGTAAAGGCCGAAAAGCCAAAGGACATTGTTTAACGCCGCACAAGTGGAGTTTTTTTACTAGAGTTGCAATGACTAACTTGAGGAGACAATGCGCCATACACATTTGGAAAAACGTTACGTCACCTACGTTGAATCTGTCAAGTCTTAGGGTAGAAATCTTTATAAATAACTCAGTAGCTCATGCCGATTACCAACTCGTCACCAGAGTTACATTAAATAGGGTCCGGTTTACCCTGGGTTAACTGTTCATTCATTTTAAAATGAAAACATCTATCACAGGAACTTTAGGTAATTAAGAAAAAAAAGTTGGAAATAAGCTAATAAAGAACTGATAGCTAGATCGCTGGACAGTTCAAAATAAAAAGGTAGGAAAATCATGAATGAACTACGTGGAACAACGATAAAGAATATTATACATTTCCCAAAAGAAAAACAGTTAGAAGTTAGAAGTAGTACAGATAATGAAAATACTACCGGTAGAAAATTGAACACGTTCATAAACTGGTCCGCTAGTATAGGTTAATGTCGTGGCATGCCACTCATATGTCGCAGGTTCACGTCTCCCCCAGGCCGATAACAAAAATCACTGCTTCTGTATCACAATCAGTTACTGCTGCCGTGCAGGGCCTGCGGTGGGAGGTTGAAACCAATTCTCTTTGAAAGCTTGAATCTCAAGTCAATGGCTCCTGTACGCTTGTACCATGTGAGTAGGTCTCATCTACTGAAATAATAATAATAATAATAACAATGACTTTTCGCCTTAACGACATAACTAACTAAAAATTGTATGTGTATATATATTATATGTGTGTGTGTATATATGTATGTATATTATTATTATATATATATATATATATATACACACACACATACATATATGAATTTTCATCACATCACCGTGATTCATACACAAGCATTAAGCTACAAATGTCGTTTAGCCTCATATCGAATTCGCTCTTCCTCGGAAATAATATATTTATATATATGTATACCGAAGGGTATTTATAATTAATAAGTAGTTCGTCATTTCATGGACTTGAACCGCCGAACATGACAACCAGCGATGACATTCAGCGACGCCTTAAACCATTCGGCTACTCAGAAGTTATAAGTTGATACCGTCTCTGCTGTACAGATCCCCGTCAAGCGCAGGTATTTGTACTTAGCGTCGGCAGTAACCCACCTCTATCACGCCAGTCGACTGGTGCGTTTGACACATGTAGCTATTTCCGTTTACCCGGGGAGTAAGCCTATAAAGTACTTTGTTGTTGTTGTAATTGTCCTTGTGGTGGGGGACAGGAAACGACTCTGAAAGAACCTTAAAAGGTTAGGAAAAAATGGTTTCACGTTGAGTTAAAGATACAGGTATTTTAGGATACGATATTTATGATTTATGTATTAGAATGAAAATGTAAAAAATAAACAATGTGCATGTTAACCAGTACAGGAAAATTATTTCTAATAAAATATAGCTTATTTTTTTAAATTTTCGTTTGTGAAACAACGCTCTATTAGACCGTACATTTTAGCGCGTCTTAATTTACGTAAAAAACTAAGAATATAATGTTTACAACTTATGCGTGAGGGGAAAATATTGCGAGCGTCCCGAGTAAGCTGGAGGTCGGATCACGCCTTATTATGAATGAATTTTTATCACATCATGATTTATATACAAGCACCAAGCTACATATCTCAAAATCTAATCACAGAATTTTGTTGAAAATAATCATTGTGGTTCCCTCACCCACATAACTGAAATATCCTTTAATATCCGATTCGCTCTGCCTCGGAAATAATTTACGCATATATAAGTCTACATGGATACCGAAGGGGAATGATAATTGATAAGTGGTTCGTCATCTCACAAGGAGAGAGAGAGAGAGAGAGAGAGAGAGAGAGAGAGAGAGAGAGAGAGAGAGTAAAAAAGCGTGTGGGAAAACCGAGACACAAAATGAAGAAAAAAAGTGTCATGGTGTCGTTTGAGTGTTCGATCAATGCAACTAAACGACACAATGGAACATTTAATTTTTAAAAGTTGAAATAATCGGGGTACAAAGGATGACATTGTTCCCAGCCATGGAAAAAAATGGCACAAAGCGCAAATTAACAACGAGAATCAAAAGCCTTACAACCAATGCCATCCTTTATGCAATTCACAGATTAAGTTAAAAATCGACTCTCGGGTCTTAGATATGAATCACAGCCACTACAACAACACACACGGTAATAATAATAATAATAATAATAATAATAATAATAATAATAATAATAATAATAATAATAATAAGATAATATAATAAGAATCATTTCTTGTGGAAAACTTGAAAATAAGAGTACGGTTCTTAAAGTCGAGAAAATACTACAATTATGCGATAAGGTTTGTATATCCTCCATGGAAATATGTTACCGAAAAAACGAAGAAGAAGTTCATGATATAGTCTAATCAACAGCACGACTACACCTGTACATAAAATACGCCAGTCATACTCATTAGCCCGCTGCTTTCTTGCTAAATCCTCTCGGTCTAATAATAATAATAATAATAATAATAATAATAATAATAATATAATAATAATAATAATAACAACTGAGCATAAGAGATATTGCAAAGAAAATATACTTGGGAGAAAAGAGAAATGTAGACACCATTCGACCGTAGATGAAACCAAGAGAGCACAACCCATCTTCAAGTAAATCCTCTCTATTAGTCTCCCTCTCTGCCTTTGGCAATTCCCATTCAAAACAGCGGCCATATTGCCAGGAACGGTGTTAGGTGTAGACCGGAATATAACCGAGAAAGGAAGGGAATTACTATTGCCGGTGCACAGTTCCAGGAATACTGGCGAGGGGGGGAGGGGGGGGGGGGGGGGGAGGGGGGAGGGGGGGGGGGGGGGGGGGGGGGACGCTTCTCAATACTTGGGCAATGAATACAAATTAGTCTCAAATAGAGCATTGCAACTATTCCCGAATGTCGCTTTACAAATTAACCCCACCAAGGGACTCTATGCCCACCCCTATCCCCTATCGCTAACGATACAGACCCCCCACCCCAACCCCTATCCCGGCCCCCCAACGTGTCTGCCTTTTTACCGAACAAGACATACATATTGGAGTTTCAAAGAAAGCCTAAAATGACTCCATTATCACGTCGCGAAATGTTCAAACCCCACGTGCCTCCGAGATATCTCCTGGGATAAATCTCTGTCTCTCATCGATCATTACTCGATGTAGTCAAACCTAGTTCCAGAAACAACAATAGTCTCTAATGGGAGTAATGTTCATGCAACAATGTGTCCACAGATACACACACACATTATATATATATATATATATATATATATATATATATATATATATATATATATGTGTGTGTGTGTGTGTGTGTGTGTGTGTGTGTGAATATATATATGTAAAACTCCGACGATATGAGGATTCCGGTAAAAAAATTATTGATGCCACAAAAGCAATTGCTTTTTAATGAATATATATATATATATATATATATTATATATATTATATATATTGTGTATGTATGTATATATGTATATTATAATCTAAAATGTGCTATCGATAGTAAACATCCAATAAAACATGAGATATTTCAGTAGCATTACAAATACTTCAAGTCTACCATTTCAGTTGGTTTATAAGAGCTCTGAGGTCCACACCAGGCTTCTGATTCACCAACACCTTGCCATCACTTACAGGCCACCATTGCGTACAGGCCCGTGCGGGCATAAGGCCGGTCTTAATCCATACCAACCCCTCTTAAAGGGGAAAAGACAACACATGCATGACTGGCTGACCCAATTACCACGGGGTATTTAGCAGTTCCCGATGCACAAGGTGGAGCTATTTATATTTTAAAAGGGAGGTAGTCTTTGGTCTATTAAATGAAAAATTTGTACTTCACCGCACATTTACAAAGCTGGTTACGCGTTTGAAAGTGATTTTGCTCGGGTTTCCAAAGAAAGGCCAGATGCTCTTTTAAATTTCTTTTGTCAAACTTTGGCTTTTAATTTCGGGAACGTAACACTGCTTCTCATTCGAAAGTAAAAATGGACTTTCCACAAATGCTGTAATTAATTTCTCTGAAAGGAAAGCGTCAGCCTTTTCGTTTCGAAAAGAGTACACGTTCCCAATCTGGAATATTCATTTGTCATATAATTAAAAGTGTACTTATTTGGTTTGTTAGTTACTAGAAGTGTATGTGTTTCTGTTAAAGGCAGAGCAAGTGATATATAAAACCTCTACGAAAGATTTAAATGGTAAACACAATAAATACCATCGTGAAGTAAGAGAAGCAAGCTTCCTTAATCCGGCTAACTAACCATTTTTAAAAACATAACTTGAGGCAAAAGAAACCATGTTTACGTCGAGTCCTTTAGGAGCAAAAGCAGGTACATCACAATGTAACAGAAAATGGATCCTGTGGAACAATGTTAAGAAAAGAACAGCATACTGAAGAATACTGATTCAGGGATTACCATTGCGGGTTTCTCTAGCGGAGAATAGTCAGCATGCTGTATACCACCGGAAGTGGTACAGGATTAGCAAATTTTTTCTTAATATAAATCAGTCAATACATAAACTGATTATCTAATGCTAATAAAATGAGGTCAGAAAAAAAAGTTCGGTTACATAATAGGCACAAAGATCAAGTAAGAGAAACACTTGCACGAATAGTTACCCAATATTCAGAAAGAGTTCTACAGGACCACCAGATCTCGTCTGAGGAGAACCAAGAGTTCGAGTTCGTCTGCAGAGGACTTTCCACGAGGAATTTTTGGGTACTTACTAAACCGGGAAGAAAAATAAGATACAAAACTTGTCACCTACGAAAAAGCAGTGAATCGCAATGTGAAAATTAACATTTCAAAATAAATCTTGTGATAGCAGCCAGATTATTGGATTGACGAGTGATTGAAAAAAAAGGAAGCTGAAGCAATGGAAATGAGAACGTAGTTTAGCAAAGTAAAATCTGAAACTTCCTCGAGAATTGTGACACTCATGTCAGTCCCAAGCCAGGACATAATTTAAATTTGAGTGTAAGGTTAGCGTTCCTGCCTTCAGAAAATGTCCACCATTACTGAAATCTGTAACACATGTTTACCATCAGGTCCAAAATTAATGGGTTACAATGAATCTTGAAAACCTGGAATATTAAGAGTATACTACTGAAGAAGGTAACCATATTTGGGGAATACAGTGATCTACAGGATCACTGTATTCCAAAAGACTGGAATTTACCTAAATCCTAAAAGATGTGAGAAAGTTAAATGTGATACGAAAGGCGAGCTAAATGTGGAAAGCGATTAAGTATTTATCCAGGTCTCATGTTCAAGTTATGCCGAGAAGAAAAGCATCATAATTAAGATGGCCATAAATCAAATGCCAATGTGTTGGCTACAGATGCTTACTGTGAATAAATTGGTTACACAGACTGAAGTGCATTTTGACTCCAATTTGTTTAGGATTATGGACGGAACACCACAGAAAAAAAAGACACAAGAAAGAAAACTTGGGACGTTTGTAAAATGCAGATATAGAAAAACACTGGATAGCTGATTTAACTTAAAAAAAAACAATAATGAATACCGATGTTTGACATGAGCAAGTACTCGGTACAAGATACTGAAGTAAACAAAAACGATATACATGAAGAATAACCTTGACAACAAAAATATGATGACAAAAGGCTAACAGTTTTTACCTCTTCCTAGTCTTCCTTTAACTACTTGTCAAGGTCGTACGTTAAAACAAAACAAAAAAATTAGACTTGAACCTTACCCAACTGCAACTGCACCCTTCACACTCAATCTCTGCAAGTACTTAATATAAACAAAATGAAATATATTACCAATCTTAAGACTAGACTTCTAAAACAGAGAGCATGAACAATAATGTCTTTCCTAAAAACACCCCGTTGTTGTTAAGCAAAATGAATTTCGACTTACAAATAAGACTGAAATCGCTACGTAAACTTAATCCTGCGTATAAGGAAGGCGCTTCAAGGTGACTTACTCCGCATGAGTTCAGTGAGTAGTACACCAATCCTCAGCTCTCCCAAGAACTGCTCGCTCCAAGTCAACAGAAGAATCTGCATTGAAAGGACGCTCGCAGGCAACTGAAATGGCAAGTTTTACACAAAATAAAAAAAAATAAGAAAAGTTACAGCACAGTTATCTGTTTGAGAGAGAGAGAAAGAATGGGGCACTGAATTGAAAGTAGTAAATTATCTACATTGTGAGAGAATTCTTTATCTAGAGTAACATTCCCACAGTTGCACGTGGCTCACAAAGAGCTGCTCGCAAGCATATCGACGTTCCTCAGTCATTAACATGCATACTAATTACCCTTCCGCTAAACAAATACCCAAGGTTCCAGCCACCAGCCCTAAGCGACTCAGTCCTCTTGTTATTTGCATTTTATACATGCATGACCGGTTTCAACAACGTCATCGGCGTCGCCTTTGTCAATCCAACTCGGTCTCAGGCACAAAGCACTGCATCACTGCTCATTGCGAGGGGATACATACATCATGACTCGGGCGTGTTCCCTTTGTGAAGCTGGGCAGGGACGTCACAGCAACAGCAACAGCAGCCACTTCATCTTATTCATAACGACGAGGACGATGATGATGCTGATGATGATAATGAGGTATGAATTTTATTTACAAGGACGCCATTGTGAGTGCACACTAAATCACGTGGATGATTAAGATGAAATCACTGATCGTTGAATAAGAATCTCACTCGTTTCCTATATTCATTCGAATACAGTCGAAGCCTATTGGACCGAACAGGCTGCCAAAAATATGCAAGGATGATGTGTACCTGGCGAAAATGACGTCAAAGGCACCATCGTACGTAACCTATAGCGCACAGCTAACCACTGGACTGCACTGAATCAGACCTCTAGGCGTAAACAGCCATCAGTGCTCTCCTTTTGCAAGGGAATGTTCACATGAAAAGTTTTAATGAAAATTCACGAATTGATACGCAACTTGGGGATGAAGCACCAGTAGTTGATTCTGATCAAACCAATTATTTATTTATTGATTTACTTATTATTATTTTGTTTTCCTTTTGCAAGAACGACACCTAACATAAGAAGACTACAACTAACTTTAGCCAGCAATTAAAATATTTGAATCTCACCCTGATTATGAGTAATAGTTTTATATAAAGGCAACAACATATACTCAAACATAGTGCAGAATCTTATATATGTATGTATGTGCGTATATATATATGTATATAAATATATATATATATATATATATATATATATATATATATATATATATATATTATATATATGTATAATATAATCTATATGTATATATATATATATTATATATATATATATATATATATATATATATATATAAAGAGAGAGAGAGAGAAGAGAGAGAGAGAGAGAGAGCAAGAGAGAGAGAGAGAGAGAGAGAGAGAGAGAAATACTTCAAGCTGTACTTTAAAGGAGCGTAAGCCTTCCCCCTACTCCTTGACATCTACGCTAATTTTATATCATAATTCCTTACAAATACGATATCAGTTAATGCCTTTGACCATATCGGTCATTAATATGTAGAGCAGAGCTCTCTCGCTCTCTTTTTGGGGATTACACTAAATACCACACGCCCATGCCTACACATATTACACACACATACACACACACACACACACACCACACACACACACATATATATATATATATATATATATATATATATATATATATACATATATATAATATATATATATATATATATGTATATATATGTATATATATATATATATATATATATATATATATAGAGAGGAGAGAGAGAGAGAGAGATACATACATACATATATATATTCTTATTATATATATTCATATATATATATATATATATATATACGATATAATAACGGTACGGCTCCTTTAAAAAAAGAAACCGAATGAAGGGATTGGGGGAGCGCAGCAATAATCCTGAGAGAGAGAGAGAGAGAGAGAGAGAGAGAGAGAGAGAGAGAGAGAGAGAGAGAGAGAGAGGTTTCTTTAATAAAGCAAGAAATAGGAAAATAACGAAAAAAAAAGTGATCCAATGATAATGGAAAACGAGTAGCTGGCACCGGAGAGGTTGTATTATGAATGGCCCCACTGCAGTGGAGTGAGGATTACCTCGTCGAGGCCCTCCCGTTTTGATGTCATACATTTTGATACCAGTTTTTCTCTTCTCACTCTTTCTCTCTCCATCCTGGCTACGATCCACAACAGTCGATTAACTACTGGGTACATAATTCACTCCTTAAATCAACAGAGGCATTTCGGATTTTCAGGAACCCTGAGTTCCTTTCGTTCTATAGTTCGTTCTACAGTCCGTTCTTGAGAGAGAGAGAGAGAGAGAGAGAGAGAGAGAGAGGAGAGAGAGAGAGAGAGAGAGGTTTGAAAAAACAAGAGATGAGAAAATAAAGGGGAACGAAGCAATACACTACAGGTCAAGGAAAGTAGAGCAAATGGTACTAGAGAGAGAGAGAGAGAGAGAGAGAGAGAGAGAGAGAGAGAGAGAGAGAGAGAGAGAGAGAGGACAAAAGCCCTTTTAAAGGTTTGGTTTGACGTCACTGTTGCTTGCTCCCTTTAAAGGCGATTTCCAGACAATTAGAAGAGGCGCGAAAGCCCAGAAGTCGCTCCTTCTCTCGGTGACTGAAACATTTCCAGAGACCACAAGAAACTCGAAATGTCAGGCCACTATAAAGAGATGAAGGATGACGGTCTTGGAGGGAAAAAGTCTACTCCAACACACCAAAAGGGAACGGTAGACAAAAATAAAAGAAATTGGTGTTTTGACGACGGGGAGACCACAGACAGAATGAAATATGAACATCTTTCCGACCTGAGTGATGCGGGGGAGGATACAATGAAGTGGGTGGGACGGTATCTATTGAAGAAAAAATAAACACAGAAATAGAACAAGCCAAACGTAGAGAAAAAAGTTTTAGCCCAATGGAGAAACTGAACGAGAAGGTGAAGTGGAGAGGATAAATGAAGAAGTACTGAAGTGAGTGTGAAGTTAAAAAATGGAGAGTATAATAGGTAAAACAAATGCAAAAATAATAAAAATAGTTCCAAAAAGTAAAGAAAATACATAACAGAAGAGAAACTTATGCAACAAACGACCTCCAAGCAGGTTAAAAGGGACACGTTTGCCCGTGCAACAGGAGATGAGTGTATTCCGTAACAAACATTGAACTCAAAAGATGCGCAAAACCGCTGAAGCAAGTGAAAAGCCGGGTAACCTGATTAAGAACTTTTGCCGCAAGTGTAAAGAAGCACTGTAAACTCGCCCGAAAATCTTTCACTTTTCGCAGTCTACTGAGGCGGTTCTGAGAGAGAGAGAGGAAACTTACCCATATCTTTACTAAGCAAAAGAGGAATGGGTGTAAGAAGAGGTTCAAAATGTAGAGAAAAATCTTTCTATCAAAGAAGACAGCGAAAGAAAACCAAACTTGATGCCTGGAGGCAGGCCAGTGGAGTGTAAAGGGAAGGATGAGGAGAGAGAGGAGAATGGGGTCGGGTACTGTGAGGAGGAGGAGGAGGAGGAGGAGGAGGAGGAGGAGGAGGAGGCGGTGTGCCATCGAAGAGCTGGGGATAAAATGGCCCAAAAGGGGATTTGAAAAGCATATCCCCACCGGCACCAGGTGTGCAATCAATCACGGCCCCACGGATCGATGATGATGGCATATATGGATACGGCCAAAGGATGCAACTTTATTAAAAGTCGGCTGCTACAGGGTTCACCGCCATTTCCCCTCTATGGCTTGCCTTGCCGAGGTATGGAACCCCGTTTCCCCTCGCCCTGGAGGACGTGGGTGCGGCAGCTGGCTCAGGCGTGCAGAATAAACGCGCCAAAAGTACTGGACACAGTCATGGAAGTCGCTGGAATGCTTAGCCTCTATCGAACATGCAAGACTGTGATCTCATTGAAACTCACTATTAGAGCAATATATAATTTTATGCAGTTTTAATTAAATCTTATTTTCAACATTAGAATAATAAGTATTATCATTAACAAATGTTGCATGTACACATATCTTGCAAAATTATTCTTACACAGATCATGAATTAGGCATAAAAAAAAAATTACTCGACTAAAATTTTATATATATATATACATATATATAATATAGTATAGATATATATATATCTATGTATCATATATGTATACAGATATAGATAGATAGATAGATGGATAGACATTTATGTATAGATAATAAAGATTAAAAAACAATACTCTGCTGGTAACTCACATTAGAATCTAAGCTCATTCAATATGCATTCCTTCCAGTTAATGAAAGAACATCATCAATTAAAATGGATTCTCCAAATCTTCTTTGGTTTTAATTCTTCTCTTTCCTCTTGACCTCGAAAAGAGAATTTTCAAAGGGAATAAATCTCTATTTGTTCAAAGGACACCATTCTAATGCATTGTCTAACTCTTGTTAGGTTCTAATTCTTCTCTTCCTCTTGACTTCCAACGAGGGTTTTCAAGAGGGTTATACACTTTAACTTGTTTAACTAGGAACTAAATGGAACGCCAAGAAACCAAATCAGCACTGGCAGCAAAACTCACGCAATACAACTATCTCCCTGGTTTCTGTCAGTCAGTCCCAACTCGAATTAGATCTTGTCCTCTTTTCTCACAAACCTGCAACAACAGCTGCTCTTTCCGAAACTTCGCCCATAACTTTCTTCATACATAATATTAAACCGTGGCAGAGAAAAATCACACTTGGCTTTGTCTACAACTTGCTTTTCCACGATACGTTATAGACTTTTTTTCATCCTCATCTTTCTATACCTGGATCTTTTATCAACAATATCACTCAGATATATTTATAAATGTAAAATGTCAAGGACCATATCAGACACGCAGTGATTCGGCGTTTTAACAAATGCATTTTTTTTCACCGCGCCGCGTAAAATGGTTGCTTAGTGCAACTCACGCTGACGTCATAGTGTGAGTGTACTTCCTTCCAACCAACAGATTGATTTCCAACTAAGGACTTTCGGCGTGGATGAGGATGACGATAGTCTGAAT
Source organism: Macrobrachium nipponense (assembly GCF_015104395.2). Lineage (NCBI taxonomy): Eukaryota > Metazoa > Arthropoda > Malacostraca > Decapoda > Palaemonidae > Macrobrachium > Macrobrachium nipponense. Next base: position 44,279,450 of record NC_087202.1, on the reverse strand, counting down.
TGGAGAGAGAGAGAGAGAAGAGAGAGAGAGAGAGAGAGAGAGAGAGAGAGAGAGAGAGGGGGTTAAGTAAAGTCAAATATTGAAAGACGGAATCAAGGATCAAGACAAACATAAGGGTTGTTCTTGAAAGAGGATATATTATAGCGGCCTGTTTTAGCGGGGTTGTCCAGAGAAGAAATCCCCAAAGACCCAAAGACAGGAAAATCACTCTAACGCCTTCTCCTTTTCCCTGGTCATCACATAACACTGAACGCCAAGGGTAAAAGCATATGAGATTTTTGTATCAGAGTAAGCAAAACTTAACATCACTTCATTTTGGAAAATTTCATGTAATTCATACGTCCTGAGGACGGCGTTATCTCCACGATTTTTAAATATTCCAATTAAATGAAAACGGAGGTCATTTAATTGTAAAAATAATAGCAGGGCGTAAAGCCATCATTTTTATGCATTCATTTTCAGCGACTCCCTCCACCCCTCACCCCACTCCACCCCACACCACCTCTACACACTCTCTCTCTCTCTCGAGTCATAAAAACTAATGGCAGAAAAACACTAGTCCTATTTGCTACACTACGTCACCGAATTGGGTTAAAAAGCGACAATTTCTTGCCAAATTTCGTACCAAAAATGGATAAGATTAAACGCACAACTCGACCAAACCATCATCTAGCACATTCAAACATTCCTTTCCAATGTTTAATTAAATTTCTAAACTATTTGTCCGAATGCTAGACTCGTTCAATGCGAACCCCATGGTTGCACCTATATTTCGTGTTGTAGCACTTTTACATATATATGTATAATGTTCCTCGTAATTTATTCGTCTTTTCACTTTGAAAGGGTAACTCAAACAATTTGCGCTGAGACTGCTTATAATAAGGATACACTGAGAGATCGAGAGGAACTATAATTATTATTTTTATTATGACTATTATTATAAAACAATAACCAATTTTTTTTGGAAGACCCAAAGAAACTACAATTATAATGACGTAACTATTGATATCTTTCTAGGACGAAGGTCAAGGTCTATTTCATCATTATAATCACAAAACCATAACTACCAATCTCGAAGCAATCAAAGGGATTAAAATTAACTCTACAATGATCTTTCTGGAGATATCGAAATTCACTAAGAACCATTACTAAATGAGCATAGGGGACGTTTAACTACTTCATCTACTGCCAACTATACACATAATTACGTTGACAAAAAAACTTGACTTACTGTCCAAGTACTATGCGCGCTTATACGCAGCACCCACATATGAAAGATAAGTAAGGTTTCAGGATCAGTTCTGTTCCAGTGGCTTAGTTCATTCGGAATTGTGCCATGCTGATCTTGGTCTATCTGACTTTAAATAAGCAATTCGGACTTTAAATAAGCAATTCGCAATGCACGGTATCCTGAGAAACGTAGTTTCTTTGCCAAGAAATATCACTAACCCAATATTAAAAATTGTGTTGCTGAATCATAATATTTTTTTAGGATCGAGAGGTGTTATAATAAAGATATAAAAAAATCTTACCAGTCCAGTTGGAAAATGGCAATACCAGATCAAATAGGAGCGCCTACACTTTGCAATGAAATCTCTTAAGATGTCATCGCTTAGATGTATCAGTTCAACAACTAATAGGAGTTACATCTCTCGCTTCAACTATCAGCGTTAATCTTTAGAAGTGAATGGGAGACATGAACGAAAAGCTTTTCTTGAAGACACGTGACAGTGGATGCCCCTTTGAAGGATTATGAAACTGTCGATGTTACTCGTTTATGCATCACTATTAATTACTTGTGACGTCATTCAACGAAAACGACATTCTGTACTTATACATAAAGAGGATGCATCTATCTATCTAACTATCTATCTATATGTACATATGCATATACATATTATGTGGCATTTATGACCACACTGACACATGATTTTATTGTCTGACTTTATGACAGGGAAAATGAAACAGACAAAGATGAACAAAAATGATGATACTACTACTACTACTACTACTACTACTACTACTACTATTATTATTATTATATTATTATTATTATTATTATTATTATTATTATTATTATTACAGGAAGGCAAACTAAAGCCTGTTAGGAACGCAGATGCTACAAACACAAGGCCTCAGCAGAGATAGTTGCACAGTACAGAAAAGGGAAATGAGAAGTAAAGATGAACTATAAAAAAAAAATAATGGAAACAAAGAAGATAACACATAACCAAATAACCCAAAATGAAGTAACATAAATAATTCAAACACCAAATAAATAATGAAGTGACTCGTGTCAGCCTGCTCAACAAAAAACACACTGATACCAAATTTGAGCTTCTTAATTTGCAACGAATCAACAACAGGATTCGCCAGATCATTCCACACTTTGCTCACAACAGGAACACAAATTTGAGTAGACTGTCTGGTACTACACCTCTCGCAGGACTAAACGCAACTATTAAAATTAACTGTATATCTCGTACTACCTAGAGGGAGGTATGGTCTGGCAAGATGAGAATGCGAACCAT
>NC_087202.1:44266919-44271919 GCF_015104395.2 Macrobrachium nipponense | reverse complement strand
TCACGACTGCTGTTAACCATTGCAACAAACTTTTGACTGAACGCATTGCCTCTCTTCAGAACAATGACATTATATAACATTATACAAAGAATTGCGACGGCATTGTTAAAACGGTTAATGTGCTGCCCAACATATTATACATCAGTTATGTGACTTGACTCTCTCTCTCTCTCTCTCTCTCTCTCTCTAGAGAGAGAGAGAGAGAGAGAGAGAGAGAGAGAGAGAGAGAGAGAATTTGCTTAAAGATAGTCCTAACTTGTCTCATAGAGGCTCCATTACTAAGCGTAATTTCAAGACCGGAAAATTTAGGTCAATCAACAATTTCCAAAGTCCAAAATGATCGAAAACAATGGCATACCTTCCTTAGTGTGGTCAACAGGTCCATAAATGAGGTTAGCAGTAGAGGCCGGAAGTATTTTCCATGCCAAGCCCATTAAACCTGGTAGATCAACATTAATGTACACCAATCTAGCTGAAAAAAACAAGCAAACAAACAAACAAACAAATACAGTTTAGCGTCCCCCGAGCAGGGAGAGAGTTCCAAAGTAAATGAGGAAAGTCAGCAGGGCCAGCAGATGCTATGTTAAGAATTTCGATGGAAATGACAGAGGCAATGTCCAATTAAATACGGCAATGAGGACATGCCCGAATTCAAATGAAACAAGCGCAAGCAAGGGCTATACACATGAAGAGTATGTAATTGGGGTACATGACCAACATCGGAGCTTGGACAAATGCGAATGATCCATAATGATACCGCTATGATAAGGAAAGACGACCCATATCCCGAGTACAGAAAGAAGAGAGATAACGACGAAGGACATAAACGAAGAAAAAATAAGGGATAAAAAAGGAGAGATGCGGAGAAAGAGACCGGAGGGAGTCATTAAGCGGAGTATGGCATCACATCTGGATGCGGCACCGGGGGAAAAAATGTCCTCTCTTACTGCCGCATCTGTTTTTACAAAATGTTAACAAGATTACTCCCCTCGCTCCGTCCCCCCCACCCCCAACCCGTTCCCCTTTCCTCACCCCCAAAAGAGCATCAAAGTTACGACGGTGGTCGTGAGATAGTTTTATGTCCACAAAGAACATCATACGGGGCTGAGTATTCAGTATTTATTCATTCTCTCTCTCTCTCTCTCTCTCTCTCTCTCTCTCTCTCTCTCTCTCTCTCTCTTCTATGTTCTTCATCGGCGTCGGTGACCCTGGTAGTTGTGACGCCAGATAACTCACAATCAATCCAATCTATGTTCTTCACTTCTTTTAATGATGAAGGAAAGAACCATACGCTAAATTACGTATAATCTTGTTTGCAGTCCATACCAAATATTAATCAAAGAAACTGATGAGCGAAGCTATGAATTCGAGCAGTGAAAGTAACCACTGGTTGCGACCTTGGATATCTTATAACACAGGGTCTGGGGATGTATTATGACATATGACCTCTGACTCTTGAATAAACATGAGTTGGGCTGCATTAAAACGTACCCTCTCATGCAAAATATGACCTCTGACGTATTATATACTAAGTTGACCTGAATTTCTAGTCTAACTGAACTCCAAAACACAATGGCAGAAACTCTGGCGAAACTCAGATTGAAAAATCAATGGATCAATAGAATAAGAAAAATGTCTGTTTCCTGATCGGAATTAATATTACTAACAGCAAAACTATGTACAATAGTAACTGACACTCATAAACCAACATTTTTTTAATTAATCTATGTTCTTCAAAATTTATATCTATTGCCTTTCAAGTTGTATTAAAACCGGTTTCTCAAACTGTGTTACTTTGGTTTTTAAAGCAACTGTCAGAACATGCTTAGGTTAACTCATGACCTCTTGGTGTGTGAGCTTACATGCATTCATAAAAATGTTTTTTGTCTCGGCCTGTGATTGTAAATATAATTACAAAAAGTTGCATAAGCGATACTGTTCTTTTCACATTCCTTGTACTTTACTGAAAACAGACTATCTCATAAAATAATATATTTCTTGGTCTAATTAAAAGCCTTCACCATAATTTATTTCGCACTTGCAGACACAAGTTTTTCAAAAAGGACTACCAAAATATGGAACTCTCTGGTGTCTACTAATTATGATTACCCCTTCCCTTAATACTCCTCGTTTGCACAAGAATGTTTCTCATGAAAACAGGAAGGTTAATATTGCATCTCTCTCTCTCTCTCTCTCTCTCTCTCTCTCTCTCTCTCTCTCTCTCTCTCTCTCTCTCCTTTCTTTTCCTTTCTTCCACTTTTCTCTCCACTTTAATGCATATACCAGAGTAAAAATACAATGAACATAAGCACTATGAGACAAGTAAAAAAATGTGACGAAGTTTCTTCGGTGCAATCCAGTTCTTGTACAGCGAATAAAGCTGTAAGAGCTGCATCCCATGAAACGTTAACCATGGCCCGGTGGCGGCCTGGCTTCTATCGTTGCCAGACGACCGATTATGGCCAACATTAACCTTAAATGAAATATAAACAACTGAGGATAGAGGGTTGCAATTTGGTATATTTAATGATTGGAGGGTGGATGATCAACGTACCAATTTGCATTAGTTTTCAAGATCTGAGGGCGGACAGAAAACGCGCGGACGGACAAACAAAACCGGCACAATAGTTTTCAGAAAACTCCAAAGAATGAACTCCAAAAATTGGAAACTTCTGTCCGAGTGCTACAAAGATAATAGATGCCACTACTCATTTCCCAACTATAAAAATAAATAAATTAGAGCAAAGATAATAATCAGAAGACTGAATAGAAGTTTTCAGTCACTCTTCCTAATGACAGATGGAAAAATAATTATTATATTTTCTGAGCGGTACAGAACTTGCGTTACAAGTAACGTTCATGACGACAACACAGAGGGGAAAATGACAAAAAGTATGAACACGGACTTTAAACACAACAGGTTTATAAAGAATAAACTTCTTCCTTCACTTATATGGAATAGGTGAACGAAAAGTCTGATTTCACTTTAAAAATACTGTTCTGAGGTGAATTAAAACCTAGAGAAAGCCCAGACCCACGACAAATATTCCAACTTGCTTTTCCCCTGCTACTCGCACGCACAAGCAGACCAGACCTCTTTCTTCACGTTCCTGGAAAATCCAGTCTGAAGTGGAAAGCCTACTTGCCATTCCACTTAAATAACTTAAATAAGGGAGACAGAGAGAGAGAGAGAGAGAGAGAGAGAGAGAGAGAGAGAGAGAGAGAGAGAGAGAGAGAGAGGCGGCGGCGGAGGAGGATTCAAAATTCACAAAATGGTTCTTCGTGGATGTTACGTGGCACGAAGTAACATAATTATTGTAAAACACCTATTTAGTCATGTATGATGCTGCTTATCTGCAGCATCTCCAAAATGAACATAACTTCTGAAATACAACAACAATCATACATACACGAATCATTTGATACGTTAAAATTTTAGTCATCAAGTAGAGTTCCACTTCAATAAGTAGCTCGCAACAGATAAAACCACGTATCACTATAGGAGTTCACTATTTTGCCAATACCAGAGCGCTAACTTAGATCATTTCAGTTGAAAATCATAACATACTTTATGTCTTCAATCAAAACCACTTGCAGTTGCCCATCTCAAGATGGGCACGTTTAATTAAAAGCCACTTTTAATGACCTCCATCTCTTTCTCCAGTATGTGTTTTCCTCTGTCATCTATAACAACAACAACAACAAAAACTAAACAACTCGATGCTTATGTAACATCACTGATAAAACTGATTATGAGTGAATTATTGTAAAAAAAAAATAATAAACGCAGAATAACCACTCATCTTAATAAGTCATATGCTAACATCCCATTTCCAAGGAGTATATTTAGGCAACGAGATTAGGAGAATAACTTGCAATAATTTCACAAAAAATATACTTAATTCCTTTGAAGGAAAAAACTGCCCCCACAAGAAACTGACGTTTTGCCAGGGAAAAAAAGGAGACAGAACCGGCTACCAATTCTTACGGACGACGCCGGCAGGAGAGGAAAAACATAACTTATGAGGTGCACCGTTTGCTTTTATCTAATGGAAGGAAATCTTTCGTTCAGAGAAACATAGACAACATATGACTCACATTACTTTATGTCTCCGAAGCTAGCTGTCATTACTGAACATAAAAAATAGGCAATCTAATGGCTTACTTTTCTTCAAATACAAAATACGAAATAAAACCACCGAGATGTTTCCGCATATAATGTGCGTCAGCTGCATGTTGACATTCACGTATATGTACTCTCCATTTCACATAAGGTGCCGTCGCGAATCATTTCACTGTAGATGGCTCATGACCATTATTCAAATTTGCATTTCGACTGATTTACGTGGTTCATTTTCTTGTACGCTTGAGAGAGAGAGAGAGAGAGAGAGAGAGAGAGAGAGAGAGAGAGAGAGAGAGAGAGAGAGAGAGAGAGAGAGGGATTTATCTAAATAACAGAGGTAAAAAAAACTCTGTTCAAATGATAAATAAATAACTTTATTAAGCTCCAAAAGATGAATTTTACCAATGTAAGTCATAACTGATAACTTCACACAACATAAATGGTTATAGAACATGACACACTTTGTACTAAGGAAATAACACATTATTCAAAACGGCAACCTGTGAAAGTCCTATTGCATATGTATAACATAAATGAGCATGTTACATGTGCAAACATACAGCATTTTAACCTATACATAATCAACCCGTGACACGAGCAGGCCCGAAGCTCCTGGGTATCACCACTCAAACGTTGCCCTCAGGAAATTAAAACACATTTTTTACCAGCAAAATGTCTAAGGAAAAGACACACTTACATCTGAAAATAAAATAATGGAAAAACATCTCTTGTGACTGTTTTGTGATACTTTTTTCGTGTCTGATATTATACTATTATTATTATCATTACAGCAAAATACTGCAGACCCAATGTAGAAATCTTTATCGAGTGATATGTTCATGACGAAAAGTATCCATAAAATTTTTAATATAGTGAC
>NC_087202.1:44259419-44261919 GCF_015104395.2 Macrobrachium nipponense | reverse complement strand
GGGCTGCCCTATGGCATCACCCACGGACAGCAAACATATGGAGGGGAGAAAAACAAGGGATGGGTGGTTTTAGGGAAACGGCTGATGCCTAGCGGAATTTCGTCATATCACGTGGTATGTAGCAAAGATATACATATACATATACAACTGTAATAGCCACAATGCCCTTTTAACTGTTTGAATTCTTTGCTCCTTTTTGGATACGCTTGTCACTCACTACAAAGCCTGAAGATCCAAGTTCAAAGAAATGTTTGAAGAAAATGTGATGTCCAGTACCGGGAAAAATTTCTTTGAGCTTGGGTCTTCAGGCTTTGTAGTGACAAGCGTCCCCCAAAAAGAGCAAAGAATTCAAGAAGTTGAAAGGGCATTGTGGCTATTACAGATGCATATGTATCTGATAAAAAAAGTGACCAGTAGATATATATATATATATATATATATATATATATATATATATATATATATATATATATATATATATATATAGTGTATGCGTACACACTTTTACAGACATTATATATATATGCATATATATATATATATATATATATATATATATATATATTATATATATATATATATATACAGATAACGAAAAGAGAGAGAACTGCAGTGCCGAAGCTAGTAACGTTACCGAATTGTAAGGCAAAAATGTAATGATTGAAGGAAGTCTTTTGAGCAATACTCTAAATAATAATTGGTCGATTCTTAGGACCGCCAACTAAAGAACAACCTCGAAACAAAAAAAGTGTAAAGAGCATAATATATATATATATATATATATATATATAATATATATATATATATATACACACATACACACACACACACACACACACACACACACATATATATATATATATATATATATATATATATATATATATAGATATATATAATATATATACACAGTCATCCGCATATTTTCTTTTAAGATACCTCTTAGAGCATTAACTTAGACAGTGGCACCATTGCACTGTCATTTAACGTAAGAAGGCGCCACGGAGCCTGCACATAGAACTTCCTTCTGTTATACTTCTGAGTTCTGATGTAATATAATTATAGTCTATTAAAGTAGACTGATTTTCTCTTAAAATCCCGAATTAAGCTAAACTTTTAGACATTTTACGTTGTTGTTTTTATTTCTTTTTTTACGAATACTGATCATATGTTGGATGTAGCCATAACTCAGGTAAGAGAGTACCTCCATTGCGACTCAATGTACCTATATGCATATATCTATATACATATATTATTATTAGAGGACAGTAGTAATGAAAAGCTCGTGTTTATATATACAATAGGATCTTTCTTTGAAGGGGTGATCTCGTACCTGCTAATTTTAGCTAGCCCTGTGTGTGAGCTGACTTTAGATGTACAACAGACAACAATATAGTGATTAGTATTCCTGTTATTCTCAGATATATATCTATATTATACATTACATTATATATAGTTCTTATATGATTATTATCCTTAGTCATATTAGTATGATAATGTTCTTTTTGAATTAATAGTAGTTAAAGCTCAACCTTGACTCATGGAGTTTATGCAAACTCTCTTACTATATGTATATAATCACATTATTATATATTATTATTTAAATATATATATATATTTAGGTATATATATATTATACTCCATTCGCAATCATGTACCTATATATATTTTTACCATTTATATTTATTATATTTATTTTTAACATTATATTACAACACATATATATATAAGGTTATATTATATTATATATATATATTATATTATATATGTATTAGTATATATTATATTATTATATATACTAACCATACATATATATTATACATAATTAATAATAATATATATATAATATTATATATATATATATCTATATATACAACATATATATGGTTGTATGACGTAACCGGTAAAGGCCAGAACTCATTTAACTATAGCTAAAAACTCAATGGCAAAGAAAAAAAAAAAAACTATGCACAACAGTACCTAGTCCTAAGAAAATAACAAAATATGGAGAGTTGCATAACCCATGGAGTCAAAGGCCCTATTAATTCAAAGACTTCTACAGCAGGTATAAAAGTACCTCGAAAAGGAACACCTTGTTGTCTCACAGCGCCCACAGGGCGCTAATTAGCAGGTACGAAGATCACCCCTTCAAAGAGATCCTTTGAAATAAGACACGAGCTTTTCTAACTCTGTCCTCCCAGACTTGTTTTTGACCGTCGGGAGGAGAGAGAGAGAGAGAGAGAGAGAGAGAGAGAGAGAGAGAGAGAGAGAAGAGAGAGAGGAATCATTCCCCCTTGTTCACTTATTAGGAGGAGCTAATTAAATAAAATGAGAATGACGACCAAAGTTCCTGGGATCCGAGATGCTGCTGCTCACTCCTTTCCTTTCGGGCGTGTGAAGTCCACAAGAGAGAGAACGAAAGAAAGAGCTATTTTTTTTTTCTTTCTTCTTACATAACGATGGTGTCCACTACTTTACTTCTTTTTATCAGTAAAAGTAT
>NC_087202.1:44221919-44254419 GCF_015104395.2 Macrobrachium nipponense | reverse complement strand
CAAAAACATTCCACTGAATACACGAATAAAAGTATCTCCAATACTGCACACACAGTTCGCGTGTGGTAATCATTTTAAAGCTAAAAAGGGAGGACTATAAAGGATAAAATGGTGTTGAGCGCGGATATTTTTCCTATATCCTATGAATGGCCTCACATCCAGGTAATCAACCAAGTTTTTCAACGGATTAGTCAAACTTTGAGAAGTCGAATTCCCACTGTTTATCCCTCCACTAATAACTTAGGACTGGTAACATTACGTTTCAATGATTCTGAACAACTAATAAGAACTGCCATCCAGTCAAAACCTAAACCTTTAATTTAAATGTATATGACTTATTACTACAAAAAATGTTGGGCAATTTTCCTGATGCTTTATCTACCTAAAGATATTTTTAGAAACTTGAGCTACCGTTCTTGTGCACTGATGACATGATATGTCTACAGTTTTGTCTACAGTTAAGTCAACAGTCATTCATTTTATTCATGATTTACATCTCGCCGATCTATACTTTAATTGGTGCTACCTTCTAACCAGTTAGAATTGCTCTATATTAATATTCGTAACGAAGGATGAATGTCGAAGTGACTTGCGCACAGGCTTTCAACAATCGCCCACATTACGGGGAATGACGGCAGCAATTATAATAATAACAACAATAATTATAATAAAAAATATTATTATTATTATATTATTATTATTAAAATATGACGGCCAAGATGTATATAAACCGAACTCATAGAAGACATGATATAGTCGTTAACATACGTAACACAAAAAAACACAACTTATGGAAACAAGGGAAAATAATAAAGAATTTTCTTATTTCAGATCAGCGTAAGATCAAATAACACTATTTCATGTTTCGGATAAGAGTACAATCAAAAAGCATTTTATTCGGGCAATCTCCCATTTCCACATTACAATGCGCACAGTCCTTTCACACTGGGAAATACACGAAACAACAACCACGGGATCTTACATCACATCACATCACATCACATATCGGCCGCTTTCCCTTTGCCAGAGTCCGAGACTCGGAGTCGTCTCGCTCCCCGCCAACAAGCAACTCTTCCGCAAGACACTTCCCCGGTTCACTTCAACCTGACAATAAATCCTTCATCGTGAAGTGCTCTACTCAGAAGTGCCGCTCATGCTCTCACAAGCCTAAGCCGTTTCTGGTGCGCAACAATGACTCTTACCCAAGGGCTGAATCAAGGAGTAAGTGTGCCTACTCGCGTTCTTTTCACTTTTATCTAATCTCATCTAATCTAATCTTATCCTCACCATCTAACTTCCAGTATAAGTAAGCAACAATGAGTGTTTGTGAATGTGTGTGTGTGTATGTATGTATGTATGTATGTATGTCTGAGCTCGAAAACAACACTCGGATAATAATAGAATGCCTTTTTTTTATTGCCGTGATACTTCGTATCGTTCGTGTATAACACTTCTCCAGTTTATACCTCGCATTTTCACTTGCACCGGTATATGGGAACTAAAGACTAAACTCCCAAAAAGAGAACGGTCCATACAGGAACCACGTAATAATTTAGTCATCATTGATCTATTTTAGTATTTCTCGCAACTGCAGCTACTGGTCCAATTTCCCAGCTGCAGGTCGTCTAGTCTAGATCACAATACTTCCCTATTCCAAGATTTTCGACCAACATACATACATACATACATACATACATACATACATACATACATACATACATATATAAACATACATACATATATATATATATATATATATATATATATATATATATATATATATAATATATATATTATATGTCTTATAAATTGTGATATACGAGCATCAAACTGCATTTTACCACTGTCATAAAAAGTCATATCATAAACAGTCTTGGACAGATCTCTCAGAAAACACCATTTTGGCAGATATGCAACTTTTTACAAAATAATGTTATAACAGTCCATATCTCATCCGTAATTCTCATGGTTTCATTTTAATTTACTAAAGCACTTTTTTAACAATAGGCTGGAAAAAGTTATAAACACAAAGTTCAAAAACCAGAAACATTTGACCCGAAAATAACGCCATTTTATGAGTTCATATATCAAAAACTTCTGGAGCAGGACCCATAAACCGCAGGGCGATTCTGAAAGTTCAGTTCAAGATTTCAGTATGTGGTGGACCGCTCCTTCTCCCCAAAGTACACCCTCACAAGACAACGAAGTCTGCTGCAATTTATGATCGCTCGACTGGGAAAGATTTGACATTCACTATTTTAATACATCTATCCTTCCTCTTTTGTATGAGTACTCGAACAACTCTGAACTTTCAGCTATGCCTTCGTATTAATCTACAAAACAATTCACGCCCCATCTTTAACGGGTAACCGATGTTGTATTCAGGTGTAAGTGGATCCCAGCTTTTCCAAATATTGGATTCAAAGAGGACCAGTACCTCAGGAATCTACAGAGATACCGGACTAACATTTTGCGTAACTTTACCATTGAAGGACGTTTGTTCCATAAAATTTAAATTTCTAATTCATCTGAAGCTAAGGGGTATCAGACACAAAGTACTGTTCAACTCTCTTCCACCCATATAAACGAATAATAAAGAAGTAAAAGCCGAATTTATGGATTCTAGGCTACGATAGAAGGAAGAGAAGGCTTAGAAACTACTGGACGGATGGACTAGAACAAGAAATGAAACCAAAATGTCGTCAGTATCAAAGACGTGAGTGAGCATGCGATTATATATATATATTAGGGCTAGTGCCTTGTATGATAAGGCGCCCTATGAGGTAATGTTAGACTAGCGATAATCTTACGCTAAGTCGGTTGGTATTGCACTTCCATCTTCAATGGAGTGTCTGGGGGTTTGTAGATCACTTACGAAGTCGGTATTATCTTTACGACGATGTGTTAAACTCATGGTTCGGTGAGGTTCTTGTAGAAAACACTAAGTATAAAAAATTATATATTCTTCTGAAGTTTTACATGGTGAAGATCAGGTATGATTGTACAAGTCTTCTAATAACGATAGCTTGATCGCTTTTGCCAATGATGATGGCTAATCCTATTCCTCTACATGATAAAGCTTAGGTAAAGAGGTACAGGTCTTCTAATGACGATCGCTAACTCTGTTCTGCCTGTCTACCATCTCTGTTACAAGTTATGAAGGAACAGACAGTAGTTCGAACATATGAACATACTATCAGATGACATAGTTTCATACGAACACACAATCAAATGAGACACGCTACAGATCACGTAGGCCGTTTGAATCATAGGTCGGGGTAGTTGTCTCAAGCAGGGAGCTTGGACTAATGTTTATAAACAATTGAATGACTACAGGTGACGGCATGTTATCTTAGCCTACATACTTATTGTATACGTCATCTTTAGCGTCTCTAGTCTGATCACATTCCTGCAAGCAATCTGGTTGACCTCTTTAGTTTTAGACCTTTATATATATGGACTAACATTCCATATTTTTATTATGTAACACTTACATTAGCTCGGTCAGCTACCAAAACCAACTACTGAATATTACTCAAACTTAACTTGCATTTGACTTATAGGAGTGTGATACAGACACTATGTGAATATATATATAAGTAAATAAAAATTCATGGTGTACATGAATTGATTCAAGTAATAAAATATAAAACAATGATATTGGTAAATAATAGTGATCACGTGATATATAATGATACAGTTTTTTCACTTCATCTCTTTAAGATACTTATGCTACAGAAAATACTAATGTACTCTGATAATTGCATAGAATGAAGATTAACATGATAAAAATCATATTTTAACTGATAAAAAATTTCATATATGAATTGATAAAATTATTAATGTTTATGCTAACTGTTATATATCTGATTCATTAATTCATATACTAACTCATAAATAACTGCAGATATTGGTAAGAAAAAAGGTAACAGATTGATTATAGGCTACCTGATTTGTTTATACATATGTATATGGATTCATATAATTATGATTAATATATGTGCACTTTAAATAGATTCCTATTGCGTACACGCAAAGATATATTTGTTTAGATTCTGTTATTTATGATCATTTATATAAGAGATTCCTATTGCGTACACGCAAAGATATATTTCGACTCTGTTTATTTATGATCAAGTTAATATAGGATGATACATTGAACTTTACTTTATATATAGGATACATGACCGAGGTTATACTACTTCACTTTCAACTAGCTTTCGAACAACTTTTCGTCCATTACACAGTTCCAGACAACCACCTTTAGCCAAATGAAACGGCCTTTTTCAATGGTTAAAACAAGGGGAAAATTTGCCTGGGCGGGTCCAACGTTCCATTTTGCGCTCATACTTATTCTCTGCATCCTAAGCTACACGATTACGTTCGCGATGAATAAAAAAACATCCCCAGCACGAGTCCTTCGCCAGCAAAGTAGAGTTGAATATCCTTCGGGTCGTAATTGTCGGAAGTATGTCCCTTTTGTAGTCGAATTCCGACAGCCGCTGGAGCGTTCCGCATGAAAACGAGATTAACGACGAGATACGGTGTCGGTCGAAGAAGTCCATGAAATTCCTTTCACATTGTAGGCGGTTGTTACTTGACTGTAGTCGTCCGCTGCGACGAACGATTTTTTGAAGTTGCGATGTGAAACTCTCATACTGCAGGATACTGTAACCAGGTTCCATTAATCAGCCTGCAAGTGAAATTATACTTGTCACAAGGGCAAAGTAAATTCAGACGACATCCAAATACGGGAGGGGAGAGAGCCATTTAGACCAGACTTAACCCACATGAATTCGCTGATATTTTGGAATTCAAAAGAGTCCGCTGTACAAACTTTTTTATCCATGGCATTAACAATGAGTGAACCTATCCAGGTCTATGAGGACTGTAAAAATATCCATTATTATAACAAATAAACAGATATCAATACAAATCCCAAAGAAAATTCGATATTACTGGTAGTAAATTACTGGACAAAGAAGTGGAAAACGGAGCTATTTGTAAGATTGCCAGGCAACATAAGAGTCAAAGAGAAGATTAATCATGATTCTGTATTTCTCTATGCTAACTGAAATTAAGTTGTGATAAAATCTGATCCTATGTGCCCTAACAAAAGTTTCATATTCAATTTTCTCGCGCGCATCCTCTGAGGTTAATTTTAAAAACTTTATTAATAGGTAGGAGATGCAACGAAAAAAACCCACTATGTAACTAATTTCTAAATAAACTTTGGGTTTTTCAAGAAAATGTGACATTTTCCCATGAATGTTTTACTTGAATTGTAATAGGCTAATGTTGCAAGTAAATATTTCATATATACATATCTTGATACTTCTAAATGTCTATGAGGTTCAGAAAAAAAAAATTCATTTTGTTGTTATAGAAATTCTATTTGCTTATTTTGTTAATTAATTTTAAAATGATTGCAAGTCCTTAACTAATTGCATCACACACACGGATAAGAATATGTTATGTGGCCTGTCATGTGACCTATGAACCACATGTGAAGTTCATGAACTAAGCATTCCTTTCTCCAGTCAATCTGTTTTGCAAGCAGAGACGACACACAGATGAAGCCTGTGTAAGCAGATTATTGAGGTTAAAAGGAACAAATGCTGATACGGCAATGATGACGCCGTCACTTGGCAGGAGATTGCTCTCAGCCAGCTAAGAGTTACGTTACTTGCTGTAAGAGATACGACTTTAGGATAAAGTTTTTGATTTTTTAATACTCGACCCACATGAGAAGAATGTCTGAAAAAAAAAAACAGTACCAAAATTGAACAATATATTAGTTTCATGTTGGAAATCTGCATAATTGTAATTATGTTAAATTAAATATTCCTTATTCAAACTATATGAAAAAGGTTTCCATCAAATTCAAATATATATATTATTAGCCCTGTATAAGATTCATATAGGATTATTTCATAGATAACATTTACACTTCTAGACTTCCTGACTTTAAAATCTCTTTTATTCTATTTTATTTATTTATTTATTTATTATTATTATTTTTTTTTTTTTCATTGACTACGAATATAAATCACCGGGACAGACAATATGTCAGTAGGTTTTGGATATGTGTTTGAACTTTTAGCTTATTTGTCATTACTAAAGCGTTAAGTTAGAGTTCAAATCTTTACGCATATATATTTGGTTACGTTTTGCTTATTGATTTTATCGTGATTCCTTTTTTTATTATAATTTGTAACCCTTCCGACTTCTTACGGAGTGTATTATATTGACTCCACTTGTATCCATATTTATCTTTTTTTTTTTTTTATATTTATTTATTTATATATTTTTTATATATATTTGATAAAATAATGGTTGGCTTGAATATGTGGAAAAGTGTTCTAGCGGCGTACCGTATAAGGCTACTTGCGGTATCAATTCTATAGATACTAGATATGAATGATAAAGGTATTTAAAACCGCGAGAACCGCTATAATCCAGTTCGGATCCAATATCACGAATGTAACTCGTAAGACATTGACACTTCCTATTTAATTATCCGTTATTCTACCAAACCGATTGACTCTGGGTGATAAAATATATTATTGGTTTTCTTAATGGAAAGGAATTCACACAACGTGTTAAGGAGATTATTATTGATTTACACCACCCGAGTCAGATTATCATGTGTTGAATTCCATGTTTACTGATTTAGCACTCATAAATATTCCTAACGCACTCAATTGCGGTGTTTGTTTTAGTGCTATTAATTCTATATAACGTGTCAAGGAACTATTGACACTAAGAAGTGTTTATTCCCTCTGTCAGACTCGTAATTCTGTTAATAATTCTACGTATATTCTTTCCAAGGATTGATTTGGCACAGGATAGGCTCCTAAACTGACAGGTGTCTTAGTGTATCCCTTGTTTTCATGACACGTGTTACAATTAGTTATGTGCTTTTTATATCTGTAAGCATTGTAGGCCAGTAAAATAGTGATTTGGCTTTCTGTGACATAGTAGGGAACCCTGGATGACGGAATGCAACCAGTTTATGACGATTGGTATGAAAAAGATTATTACTACTACCTGGTCATTAGTCATCTGCTGTGTTCTTCGGGTTTTCCTCGTCACAGACCTACATATAATATTACATTTGATTACATTATTCTGATACGCATACTTTAAATGTACTTTTGCTTTAAAGGGTTCTTTCTGCTCAAAAGTGTTTATTGTTTTTGCTTAGCCACTGACCCTGTTTCCGTTTCGAAGTGTTTATTGTTTGGTGTTTATTGCTGCTGACTCTGTTTCCGTTCGAAGTGTTTATTGTTTGGGTTATGTCTGTTGACTCTTGCTTTGTTCAGTTTGTAACAGTTCTGCGCTCCAACCCAGATATTCAATGCTCGCGATCTCTTGGGTTAAGGAATTTTCTTGTTTAGATACGGTTTTAACAATAGGTACGGATGTTTCTATATTTTTTAGTCTAATTAATGGTTCTTTGCGGTATGGTGCGGGATTGCGGGATAATGCGTCAGCTATGATATTTGCTTTCCCAGGTAGATATCTTATCTTGGCTCCAAAGACCTGAATGATCATTTGTCACCGAGTTCCTTTTGGACTGTGATTAAAGCCTTTGAAAAACTTGGTAAGTGACTTATGCTCAGTGAGGACTTTAACAGGATAGCCATAGATTATGAACTTAAAACGTACTAGTGAGTTAAAGATACCTAGCCCTTCCTTGCCTATTACTGCATATTTACTTTCAGAGGCTTTAGTTTACGTGAATAAAAAGCTATAGGGAAGAACTGTTTATCATATTACTGAAGTAGTATCCCTCTTACCCCTTGGTCTGAGGCGTCTGTTGCAGTTAGGTAAGCTGCATTTTCCGCTTTTAAGATATCGAACGCTGTTGATGCTTTTCAGACCATAATAAATCTACGCTCTTCTTCGTAAGATCTGTTAAAGGAGCTGTCATGATTGAAGAGTTACATATTTACATACGATTGTAATACCCACTACAGCGCAAAAGTGCTGTATCCCCCTTTTACGTTAATAAGTACCGGAAAGTTATGAATAGCCGACCTCTTACCATGGACTACTTTTAAGACCTTGACCAGACACATAAAACCTAGATAAACATGTTCGGTTTTTAAAAACTCACATTTAGATATTTTACTCTGAGATTATTTGTCTTTGTCTCTGTAGCACTAGCTCTACTTTATGTGAATGTACTTCTAAGGTATTAGAAAATATTACAAGATCATCCATATAGGCATGTAGGGTATCCCCTAAAAATCTCCAAACACTATATTGTAATTGGGGTGCAACGTAAGCCGGAGGCATACGTAAAAATTGATAATGTCCCCTGAGTGTGCTGAAAAAAAACGGTGTATGAGGTACAATCACTTAGGTAATGGTATCAGGTAAAAGCCTTTAAGTAAGTCCAAGTTGGTGAAAAAAATTTATTCTAACCTAACAGAGATAAGATGTCGTCGGTACATCGCACTGGAAACTATCGGAAGTCGTTTCCTTGTTTAAGCGACAGAAATCTACGCAGATACCGCCAAGTCCGATCTTTTATGGCATGACGTTTTGAGGGAAAAATTATATGGGCTTATTTGATTTCCTAATGACTCCTATTACTAACATTTTTCAACTTCGTCATTTATCTCTATTTTGAAATTTCATTGGGGTTCTACACGAAGGTACGTATATGGCTTTATGTTTGTCCTTAGACCGTATTTAGTTTTCAATGACATCCGTTTTTCTCCCAGAGATCACTCGCTAGTGGAGAAACTTCCTGGTATTCAGGTAAAAGATAAAAAAAATTTCTGCTGAATCGCCTCTGCTTGAATGACTTTACGGATATTACTTTAGATAGATTATCAGAGAGATTCATCTACGACTGGTTGGGCGGGATTAAAAATTAGCAACAGTAAAAGAAATGCGATATTATATATACAGGTTTTTGCGGTTACTAGATTAACATGTTGCTGCGAGTCAACTGTGTCTAGGCTTTGTTCGCGGAAATCGTTATATTTTCAGAGTGTCGGGAAGGATTAAAAATTTCATTTCCCAGCAAAGTCATTTTACACGCACTAAGACATTCGAGGGTGCATGCTTCTCGAGATTTTGCGTGCAAAGTGCGACTGCGGTTGTGGGAGAATTCTGTTGGGTCATTTGAACAATGTTACGATTTATGAGACAAATGTATAGTTCCTTTATATAAGTTATTATTTGATTAACTGTCTCATTTTGTTACAAACGGATTTTAATATGTTTGAAGGTTTATAGGATTTCCCTTTGATAAACACGCCTTATTTTGCAGGATGTAAGTTAATATTTTTGTATACCCTAGATGAATCTTACAATTACACATATACAGATCAATGTTTTTTTTATAAAAACTATAGAGGTATCTGTAAACGCTCCCTTATCCGGACTTCTCATTAGGGAATTTCGAACAACAGACGGTGAGTCCGTAAATACAGGATATTACGTCTACTAAAGAAATAAACAAGATATTCTAATTTTTACGGCGTGGTACATCGGGCTTTATCCACCACTACTTAATAATAACTTACGTATTAAAAAAAAAACGAAAAACCTGCTCTGATTACTTATACGGTCGTGTGTTTCATTTAGGAAAAATCCTTTTTAATTCAAAAAGATATTTGGTATGAACCAACATCGCTTTTCCCCACTCTGCTAGAGTCGCTTATTGTGTGGAATTTGCTATGCTTTGAACACTTCGGCAGTTTTTGACTAACCTTGACCGCTTGACTAGGTGACACAGTAACCGAGTTTGCTTGTTTGATTCTGAAAGGCTACTGTTTCTATTTCTTTTTGTAATAATTAGGATCCTTCTCTTTATTAACCATCGGCAACGTATTGTGTGTTTTTTAGCATTATGTTGCTGGTTACGTATAAAACAATGAATGACGAACTATTAGGAACTGAGCGATTACTAATAAGACAAGTTATCACTACTGCATTCAATATTAACTGTTTGTACTTCATTCTTTGCTAAAATTTGAAATATGAGGGATCCTGGTCAGAGCATTTAGCCTGATGAAAGTTTTTTACAGACATGTTATTCCTTGCAATCCAGCCATAGATTTTTAAAGTTAAGTTGAGTCATTGAGGTTCGATATTTTATATAACTCAAAAAATTCAAGGCTAAAACTGCGATCGGGACTTGCAAAGGAGGGGATTTATTTGTCATGACCCGAAATAGTGTTACCTCTAATTTATATAGATTTGTACGGGTGTTCCACTTGTTTTTTGTGTGTTTTCTAATCACCACGGTGCTTAACGACCCTATCCATGCATCTGTATAAATACAGACGTCCACTGCGTAAACGCATATTCACTGTTTAATATGATTTGTTACGTAAGGGATTAATAATCACCCAAAATGATAAAATTAACATAGTATATGATTATGATATTTCAGTAGAACTTCTGGAAACAGACACTCAAAGATAAAAAAAACTCGCAGTAGCGAAATCTCAATGATGTAGATAATTTCTGTAAAAAAGTAAGATTAAGAACCAATGTCTCGTAACTTCAGCCACAGGAATAACGAAATTCGACCTGCAAAGGAAACACTCAAAGTTACTCCAAATGAAAAATAAAAAATTGTACTTAGCTTGCTTTTGTGGGAAGTCACGGTGTTTCCGATAACGACACACATCCTTGGTCCTCCTTCTCTATTTAGCGGATGACCTGGTTTGGCTTCAGTTCCCCCGTGCGCGTTGTTTCGATGATTCGAGCCCTTGAAAATCCGATGCTGCAGACGCGTTCGGTTTGTTTCTTGCAGTGCCGGAAACGCTCACTAACGATGTTTTCTTGAATGATTCTAATGAGAGACGAAGTTTCCGTTGCCGTAAGGAAAAGGACACGTCGGTTTTGTTTTTTTCTTGAAGTTATTCACTAAACGATGATACTAAGTTGGTTGAAGAATCTGTTGCTTTCGTCGTCGTTGAAGAGTTCTTATTGTTTTCTGAAGTCGCTCACTAACGATGATACTAGGTTGCTTGAAGAATCTGCTGCTTCCGTCGTCGTTGACTTCTTATGATACATGATTTATTATTCTGGTTTTTCTTCGTAGGACGCTGTAGAGTTCTTCTGGTACGCTGGCCACCAATATTAGGGCTAGTGCCTTGTATGATAAGGCGCCCTATGAGGTAATGTTAGACTAGCGATAATCTTACGCTAAGTCGGTTGGTATTGCACTTCCATCTTCAATGGAGTGTCTGGGGGTTTGTAGATCACTTACGAAGTCGGTATTATCTTTACGACGATGTGTTAAACTCATGGTTCGGTGAGGTTCTTGTAGAAAAACACTAAGTATAAAAAATTATATATTCTTCTGAAGTTTTACATGGTGAAGATCAGGTATGATTGTACAAGTCTTCTAATAACGATAGCTTGATCGCTTCTGCCAATGATGATGGCTAATCCTATTCCTCTACATGATAAAGCTTAGGTAAAGAGGTACAGGTCTTCTAATGACGATCGCTAACTCTGTTCTGCCTGTCTACCATCTCTGTTACAAGTTATGAAGGAACAGACAGTAGTTCGAACATATGAACATACTATCAGATGACATAGTTTCATACGAACACACAATCAAATGAGACACGCTACAGATCACGTAGGCCGTTTGAATCATAGGTCGGGGTAGTTGTCTCAAGCAGGGAGCTTGGACTAATGTTTATAAACAATTGAATGACTACAGGTGACGGCATGTTATCTTAGCCTACATACTTATTGTCATACGTCATCTTTAGCGTCTCTATCTGATCACATTCCTGCAAGCAATCTGGTTGACCTCTTTAGTTTTTAGACCTTTATATATATGGACTAACATTCCATATTTTTATTATGTAACACTTACATATATATATATATATACTATATGATATATATATATATTTATATATACATATATATATATATATATATATATATATATATATATATATCCAAAGCAGAATAAAAAGAAAGAGAGCAAGTAACGATATAAAAACAAAGGATAGCTACAATAAAGGAATACATCTCCCTTTTTTCCAGCACCTACGCGTGACCTGCTGTTTTCATGATGAACGATTTAAAGAAATTGTAATAATTTGCCTGATGATAACTTTTTGGATTATTTTCTCACAATAAAATATGTATTTGTTACATACATATACATACCTACACATACAGACACACACACACACACACCACACACACACACATATATATAATAATATAAATATCTATATATATAATTATATTAATTTTAATAGATATAAATAAATATATCATATATAATATATATATCTATATAATATTAATATTATTATATATAATATATATCGAGCTACAATATCCTTTAATATCTAATCCACTCTACCTCGGAATTAATATATTTTCATATATGTTAACCGAAGGGGAATTTTCTAAGCGATAATAGAATTGCCGGCTGACGGGCACGAACCATATATATAGAGCATCAGAGTACATAAAAATAAACACTTTACTGCACATAGCAACCTTGCTATTAATTTCAAATAGTATATAATTAACATTTCATTAAATATTCGTCATGAAGAGAGCAGGTCACACAGCTAAATCAGAGCGAGAACATTTAAATTATTTCGCAGTCATTCTTCGTTAATCACCTCTCTCTCTCTCTCGTCTCTCTCCTCTCTCTCTCTCTCTCTCTCTCTTACATAGATATTAATGAAGCTGATATTGTGCAGGCTATTAATGAAATTAAAAATGGAGCTGCTGCAGGGCCTGATGGAATTCCTGCTATTTTGTTAAAGAAAGTAGTTCATTCTATCGCAAAGCCACTTGCAATATTATTAAGACAAAAAGTGTAGATACAGGCAAGATATATGATGAGCACAAATTAGCATATATTACCCCTACTTTCAAAAGTGGATCAAGACTAGAGGCAAGTAATTATAGGCCTGTGAGTCTAACATCACATATTATGAAAGTGTATGAAAGGGTAATGAAGAAAAATATTATGAAACATTTAATAAAAAAAAAATAATTTGTTAATAAAGGACAACATGGTTTCGTACCCGGAAAAAGTACAACACAAACCCAACTGTTAGTCCACCGTGAAAACATATTCAAAAATATGAAAAGCGGAAATGAAACAGATGTGGTTTATTTAGACTTTGCAAAAGCTTTTGATAAAGTAGACCATAATATATTGGCGAAGAAAATTAGAAAACACAATACGTGGATAAAGTAGGAAGATGGTTAAAAGAATTTTTACACAACAGAAAACAGATAGTTATTGCAAACGACGAGAAATCGGATGAAGCCAAGGTAATATCCGGTGTGCCGCAAGGTACGGTGTTAGCTGCAATACTGTTTGTTATTATGATTGAAGACATAGACAATAATGTTAAGGATTCGGTAGTGAGTAGTTTCGCAGATGACACAAGAATAAGTAGAGAAATTACTTGTGATGAAGATAGGAACGCTCTACAAAGAGACCTTAACAAAGTATATGATTGGGCAGAGGTAAATAGGATGGTATTTAACTCTGATAAATTTGAATCAATAAATTATGGAGACAGAGAAAGAAAGCTATATGCATATAAGGGACCTAATAATGAGACCATCACAAATAAGGAAGCAGTTAAAGACCTTGGTGTGATGATGAATAGGAACATGTTATGCAATGATCAAATAGCAACTCTGTTGGCAAAATGTAAAGCAAAAATGGGAATGTTGTTACGGCACTTCAAAACAAGAAAAGCTGAACACATGATTATGCTTTATAAAAACATATGTTCGTAGTCCCACTTGAATATTGCAAATATGATATGGTACCCACACTATCAAAAGGATATTGCACAAATAGAGAGTGACAAGGTCCTTTACAGCTAGAATAGAAGAAGTTAAGGACCTAGACTACTGGGAAAGACTACAATTCTTAAAATTATATAGTCTAGAAAGGAAAGAAGAACGCTACATGATAATTCAGGCATGGAAACGATAGAAGGAATAGCGAAAATATCATGGAACTAAAAATATCAGAAAGAGCAAGCAGAGGTAGATTAATAGTGCCCAAAACTATACCAGAAAAATAAGGAAAGCACACAGGACATTAATCCACTACGCACCAGCATCGATAATGCAGCGTCTATTCAATGCGTTGCCAGCTCATCTGAGGAATATATCAGGAGTGAGCGTAGATGTTTAAGAATAAGCTCGACAAATATCTAACTGCATCCCACCATCGATTGGAAGCTGGCAAATTACCGAAGGGGAATTTTCTAAGCGATAATAGAATTGCCGGCTGACGGGCACGAACCATATATATATAGAGCATCAGAGTACATAAAAATAACACTTTACTGCACATAGCAACCTTGCTATTAATTTCAAATAGTATATAATTAACATTTCATTATATTCGTCATGAAGAGAGCAGGTCACACAGCTAAATCAGAGCGAGAACATTTAAATTATTTCGCAGTCATTCTTCGTTAATCAGTCTCTCTCTCTCTCTCTCTCTCTCTCTCTCTCTCTCTCTTCTCGCTCTCTCTCTCTCTCTCTCTCTCTCTTATTTTGGACAACGAAACGGGTTCAGTGACGGAGAAGGGTGAGCCAAACTTCGAAAAAAAGTGTGATAATATTCCCAGTGGCCCGTTTTTTATACCATCCGGGGCGATTTAGAGATAACTTTTAATGTTCGCCAAAGTTTCTTTTGATGATGGCGATTCTGTGTGTTTGAGAGAGAGAGAGAGAGAGAGAGAGAGAGAGAGAGAGAGAGAGATCAAAATTTTGACGAGAGCTTTAGACACATTCCCTTGATTCCCATATATATATAATATATATATATATATATATATATATATATATATATATATATATATATATATATATATACACACACACACACACACACACAAATGCATACACACATATACTTTATATACAATGTATATGCATCAGTAATATAAATATTCATGACCAATTACAGACAGCTGTGTACTCAACACTGATCCTCCAATCCTAATGTGATACTCTAATCAAAATTGATTTGGGCGCAGCTCAAACCTAGCAGGCACCTCCCTCTTGGGGTACACTAATGCCCGCTCAGCTATTACCCAAGGCTACTGATTAGCTAAAGCCCTCAAATATAAACCTATTAAAGCCAGACAATAAAACCCGGTTCAAGCTGATTGTTCAGAGAAATGAGAGATCAGATGCTATTAGCAAGATCTCATAATGAAATCTTCCAACTCAGCCGATGAGCAAGATCATGACAACGATAATGAAGATAATGATCCAGTGAGATGATGATACTAATTGCATTACATCTTCCTCCCACACCCCCATCCCTCCCCCCCCCCGCCCCTCCCCGACGCAGACACAAGAAAAGATGTCATGTAGATTTCCTGCCTGACAGACGCCCTCCAATATCTCTAATTGCAAATCGAACCTTTCTGTAACAGTGTCCAATGATAGGGGCGTGTGTTTACGTATTTATGAAAAACAATTCGTTAGAAAACCAGGGCGGAAGCATTTGTGGAATGGGAGTGCCCTGCGATCCAGGATGGACTAGACAACGTTCAAAACTGAGGTGAATGGTGAAGCCTAAGGAGAAGGTCTGTGTGTGTGTGTGTGTGTGTGTTTAGAAGGTTCAAATAAAGAGACTTTAAATTAGATGAATAAAGAACTGATTTTCTTGAGATCTTTGCTGACTGGGCTCTTCCTTGATTTGCTATCGAAGGTCAATCCTGAGACTAATATGTTCTTTTTCTCTGGATCCACATCCTATAAAGGGAAAAGGATACTAATGTGTGTTTGTGTAGGAGGGGGGGGGGGAGCACACACGCACACGTAAGTGTGTAAGTATTGAATCTTCTACCCACACACACACTCTTCCCTTAGGCTTGTCATATATATATATATATATATATAGATATATATATATATATATATATATATATATGTATGTATGTATGTAGTATGTATGTATGTATGTATGTATGATGTATGTATATATAGATATATATATGCTTATGTTATGTATGTATGTATGTATGTTATGTATGTTGTATGTATGTAGGGATGGGAATGATATAAGTAGTGTATGTATTGTATATATACTATACTATATTATATATTAATACTCGTATGTATTATATACATATACATCTATATATATATATATATATATATATATATAGTGTGTGCATGTGCGTTTTGTACACAAAACAAAACATTTAATTCTACTATCAAACTGATTCTATAAATACAGACAATGACGTCATTCAGCCAAAACATCAACCCATAACCTTTCACGTCAATCACATTGGCATCCTATTACTTAGTTTTTGATGGGATTCGTTATATTTAAATGAAAGAGATGAGATGTTAAAAAATACACGAATTAGTTTCTAAAATACAAAAGATAATCTTGTAATCTATATTTATGACCATTATAACCAGCCGCGGACATCAAGATATATATATATATATATATATATATATATATATATTATATATATATATATATATATATATATATATAATACATACATACAAAACAGTATCCATCTAGGTTTTACAACGAGTACAGCAGCGTGACAACTAGGGCATAAACCTAAAGCTACAATACATACATCACACACACACACACATATATATATATATATATATATATATATATATATATATATATATATATATATATATATATACACGTATATAACTGAATTTCTGTTTGTTTGTTAGCTACGCATGCCCAGACTATGAAAACTAGTGCTACCATTTTTTTCTATCATAGACGTTTTGGTTAAAATCCGAAATTCGAGGGACGTTCTAAGGCGGTCATAACCACCGTTTTTTCATACCCCCTCATTTTATACAACTTTCGGAGTTGACAGCTAGGGCTACCTAATTTTTACCGTAGACCCCACCTCCCCCCCACAGGAAGGTTTTTAGTAAAGATCCGAAATTCGAGGGCCGTTTCTAAGCGGGTCGTAACCCCTCTTTTTCACCCCCGCTCTATGAATGCAGAAGTGTTTCTATAGGTACAAATAGGTTCCCCAGAATATGGGGCCATAAGGCACATTCAGTAGTAAGAGGGGGTGTGGGGGATATCACAAACTCCATTCTTATTGTATTTTATCCTTCTGAAACATGCGTTAAATTTGAACAATCACATATTTTTTCCTATGACTGTGCCATGCCGGATGAATATGATTTCAATAATCCCAAGTGATCAATTATTCTGAAGGTGATTGCAGAATCCTCCCTGTAGGGGTTATCATCATGGACGGCATACCCAGTTTTATCCCTAGCAACGCCGGGTACATCAGCTAGTATACATACATATACATATATATGTGTGTGGTGCGTATGTGTACACACACTAACAAAGTTGTCAGTTATCGAACGCATGACCACATTATATTAAACACATCAGCGTAATTACACAAGAACAGCTTTGCATGCGGTGTATTTTTGCGTGTACGTATGAGCGTACGTGTAACTACACCGTCGAAATATTCATGGAAATCCGCAAAGGCAAGAAGACGCGATGGTTATCCTAGAATAGCCTCATTAAGGATGTGCGCCACGAAACCTGACCCTCGTTTGAAGTTCCACAAGCTTCAGGGGAGGAAAATTTTCTTGGAAATTTACTCGGATATCGACTGGCTCTTGCACCGGGCCATCGTCATTTCAACCCCTCCTCGTCCACTGTACGAAAACAACTTTCATGTCTTTTCTGGGATGTAAAAGAATATGCCCTAGTCAGACTTCAATGGCTGTTTTAAATTTGCTCTTC
Source organism: Macrobrachium nipponense (assembly GCF_015104395.2). Taxonomy (NCBI): domain Eukaryota; kingdom Metazoa; phylum Arthropoda; class Malacostraca; order Decapoda; family Palaemonidae; genus Macrobrachium; species Macrobrachium nipponense. The sequence goes on along the minus strand of NC_087202.1, from coordinate 44,236,637 downwards.
CGACAGAGAGAGAGAGAGAGAGAGAGAGAGAGAGAGAGAGAGAGAGAGAGAGAGAGAGAATTTTAATAAGGTTGCCTCAGGAGCTTATGACTGAAAAAGTACTTTTTGTTATTTTTTAGCTACAGAAAGAAGGACACGCTACAGAATCCTTGGCCAAGAAAAAATCCCATTATCTTTACGGGCCAAAATACAAAAGAACTTTTCAGCATAAATTTTGGAGTTTAAACGAAAATCCTAACATTTTTTGAGCAATTAAAAGTTTAAAAAGTATTTAGGTAGACGAGTACGCAAACTTTAATTACACAGAAACAAAGTCCTAACAACTTTTAAAATATAAGATGAAATCCTAAATGAATATTTATGAAAGTCCTCACCGAATGCCTATAGTAAAAAAAAAGATAAAAATCAACATGCTTTTATTAACATGCACTAAAAAGTAAAAAATAATATTTTGAGACACCAGGATATTTGTTTACAAGTAATCACTTCTACAAAAATAAAAGCATTTTCTTCAATGTTTGGAGCTCACGCTTTTATTTTTGTAGACATTATTAACTATAAAAAAAAAAAATCCTGGCGAGTCTTAAAAAATAGTTGTTTACTTTTTCGTGCATTTTAATAAACGAATGTTTAAAAAATATATTCATATTCTTTTATTTTTCTTTACGGCTTTGATAGAAACTGTAACCGATCTGCGATTGTAGTTAGCGAAACTGATATCCGTTTACGGGGGAGGGTGTGGAAAGGGGGAAGGGGATGGAAGGGGGAAGAGGTGGGAGGGAAGGGAGAAGGGAAGGGAAGGTGGAAGTGTAGAGCGATGGAAGAGCGAAGGGGACACAGCTAATTTAACACTTGATCGTGTGCTCCGGAAAGGGGGGAGGGAGAGGGAAGAGGATGGAAGAGGGAAAGGGGGAGGTATTATAGAGAGAGGATGGATTCTAGCGAGTCAAAGAAGTTGTGAAAATCCGAAGAGTTTCATACAATTCCTGAGTTACTGGGGGAGGTCACTGAAGGGTCCCCAGAGGTCACTGCTGACCTACTGATCATGTAAGGTTGTATTGTCACCGGGACTGAGTAACCATGCAATATTTCCAGTCCATCGGACGAAGGGAATAGGTCGGGAATTGAGTTACATGAGCATGTAATAATAATAACTATAGAGAACCATACCTATATAAAAAGAGCTGCTTTTAATGCAGACAGGTTTTTGGTTTCCATAAGTTTCCACTTCAGCAAGGGGTTAGAAACGTTAGACATTCTTTCCGTTCTTATTATGTTTCTTTTCAATGTAAGATCTGGACATTTATTAAAATGGTTTCAAGTTGCAAACCTATCGGGGGATACAAATGTATGACTGGAAACTGAAGGAAATTTGACAAAAATTAATTTACCAGAGAATTTTCAATAGTGACTATTTCCTCGTAAAGTAAGAGACGGACCAGTTGCTACTATTGCTAATAACAACCAAAAGGGCCTCATTATCATTCCTTTAACTCTTTCCTCTTAATGATTAACAGAGTCAATAGACTTTAAGGCACCAGATATTTGTTCAAAAATATAAATTAGTCTACAACAGAAGCCTGAAATTACTTTCGCACGACTGACCTAGAAAAGATTAAAATATCATGCGACCTAGTTAATTCTGTTTTACCACCGGCTCTTACTACATGGGAGGCAAATCCTCCCATACAATATGCAGAGGGTCATCCCTGACCTATTTGATCTATTTAAAGCCACGACTTTTATAGAAAGTTTTTTCTAACTAAATCCAATTAACCCTTACTTTGAGTTCAGTTACACGAGAACAAACTTTATATCTGGCATTAAATGAGAGAGAGAGAGAGAGAGAGAGAGAGAGAGAGAGAGAGAGAGAGAGAGAGAGAGAGAGAGAGAGAGAGAGAGCTTTTATATTTTGATTACAGATTTTGTTTTGTGTTCACTTAACCTCTCTCAGGATACGTGACTTTCGTAAGAATCACTAGCTCATCAACTACAAGACCAATAGTATTCTACAACAGTTAAAAGTAATATGAAAAACCAGAACTCCAAGTTATATCCTTGATGCACAATACAAGATCACAATAAATGATGACATTGTTAGAAGCTCTCAAAGGTCTGCTCAACTGTCAACAGCAACAGCAACAGCAACAGCACCCGGTTAAAAGGGATGTGGTTGGGCAAACTCTCGAATTCTAAAAGCGAAATCTTTCTTTTTTTACTTTCGAATTTGGAACAGCACCAGCGGCAGTAATATCAAAGGTGTTAAACGGAAAAAGACTTCGCTAGAATACAATCCAACAGAGCATAACACAGTCCACGCTGTGAGTAATTTACACGTGAAAAAAACTTTTTTTGAGATTAATTACACTGAATAAGCAGCCACCTCCATCACAACGAGCAGGGTTAGGATAAAATATATCCAGGAAATATATTAAGACTTTCCACAACACATAGACTACTCGCAATCCTTGCAAATTAAATTTGTACAGTTTTTTTTTAAATATATGTGTACAAGTATTGATCTATGCACCAATAAACATCAGTATGTCTATAAAATACAAAAGCGTATCTTCCCATTTACATCCTGATTTGAGTCTCGTTCATAACGCTGATTAAATCACAGTACATTAAAAGCCCTCTAAAAAATAGGATCCAAATTATTTGTGAAATAGAATATTAACCGGCAACTGAGAATAAATACGAATAAATTTGAAAAATATTCTGAATCCCACCATTCAGGAAACAGGTTTATCACATCCTTAAACCACATCTTTTCCTTCCTTCGCCCCTGGGCTACACAGGGACACTTGTCTGACTATTCTACCGCTCTTTATATTACAAACACTATAAAAGAATTCCACTAGCTCCAGGTGAATTACAGAAATTCAGTTGAATTTCTAATTTGGAAGATTAGCCATTCTAATCACTAGTGCAACTAGTTCGAATCCCCGAAAAAACAATGACAATAATTACCCTACTGGATGACAAAGGCTTTATGGGATAATCTATCTACAGCTGTGTACAGCGACATGGTCACTGTTAGATATTCATCAAACTAAAATTCTAAACAATCTCACATTAGCAACAGCTCAGGTAAAATTATCAAATTTGAACCAACATCAACTACCTCATTGGGATCAATATTTTTCAAACTAATTGAAATATAAAGACACTAACACTAAAAAATTTAAATATTTCAGTAATTCGCTCACGATTTTGACTGATATTCTTTCAAAAATTCATGTTCATATCTCGGATTACTTACTTTAAAATGGTTAAACACATTTGACTTTTTCTCAGATTAAGATTTAACATCAAGTATCTGGCAATTTGCAATGTAAAATAAATATGAATGCGCTAAAATGTGAACCACTGGCTAAACAAAAGAAAATGCTTTGACATACAAACACACGAACACATCTTGAACAGTATCCCGTTCCCTAATAAATATATCTTTTACTATAATATATTTATATATACAGCCGATTTATGTATATATACATAAATAGGCTGCATATATAAATATATTATTGTAAAATAAATATTTACCGGGGAACGGCATAGTGTTCAAATTTATATTTATTGTTTTAAATCTTAAAAAGTGAACCGTTCCCAATACATTTTTAGTATATATATAACCATCGGCGGTACGAATCAACCAGATACCGAATAGTTTATCAATTACAATTCCCCTTCGGTGATATTCCCGAAGAAAAGAGCATTGAATATTAAACGACATTCGTAGCTTAAAATGAATGAACACAAAAACGCCACGGTATGTGAAAAACCGCTCAAGGAGAATCATGATACACAGTGAAATGTTCCAAAAGACGCTTGGAAATCATGAAAAAACACAGAAGAGACTGGACAGAATATGCGCATAGAAAACTTGAAAAAGGGAAATGGCGAAGAAACATGAGATGTATATGTATACCTTTTGTTAACTGATATGCTTCAATAAATATGTTTAAAAATATATGTACACCTTTTGTTACCCGATATGCCTCCATAAATGTATTTAAAAATTATGTATGTACGTATGAATAAATATTTGCCTGTGCATATATAAGCATCATTATTATATACGTAGGTTAAACAAAAGTTTTTTTATATCAATACAAATATGTTAAGCGCCATTTTCCCCATTACACAGTCACTTCATTTGTTAACCGGTATTTTTTTTTTTTTTTTTTTTTTTTTGTGTGTGGATCAAATTCATGGAATATTTTGGGTATTCACTTATACTCGAAAAAACAACCATTGATAACGTAAAATTTGAAACCACTTATGACTTTAGCAGCTGCCTTTTTTCTCTCTCTCTTTCTTGTGTGTGTCTGCGTGTGTGTGGTTGTGTGTGTGTGTGTGTTTTAAAGGTCGTCAGATTACCGTTCAGGAAACCTGAGGTCTAGAGTCACGCTAGAGGTGAAACACGAAAAATAAACATGTAAGTGAAATATTAAGTATAACCCCCGTGGAGTTTTACCATCCGGCTGAAAATCATACTACCAATACGTCAGATATTGCATAAATGAAATCCAGTATGTTATGGTCCATACAACATGTAATAGCGTTCAAACGATACTGACGCTACAATAACGAGGTCCTTAATCAATAATACAATGTAATCACCTAAAACCTGAGTTGTTGACTTGACAGAAGGGAGGCAATTTCATTACGGACACTTGAAATCTTTTCATTGGATCAATAGTTAAAGTAGATTACGACGTCACCGGTTTCCACCGATCAATGCGGCAACAGAAAGTCGGAGGCTGGAGGAAGACCGACGTCAAAACAGACGTCAACAACTGACATAACACCAATTTCGTTAGAAATGAATTAATGGCAGCATCAAACACACAACAAAAGAAAAACAACAGCGCTCAACAAATCATCAAATTCTCCACTAACTGCAATCGTGCACGCGTCCACAAGCACAAACAGCGCCGACGAGAGAGAGAGAGAGAGAGAGAGAGAAGAGAGAGAGAGAGAGAGAGAGAGAGAATTATAAGTTTTCGCGATATATATAGTTCGAGCATGCAGATTATATCAACTACACCGACCATCTTACAAATCTTCGACCTTGAATTTACAAACAAACTTTAGAAATAAACTGAGATAATTTCTAAAGCAAATAAGTGTTTCAACCATATATTAAAATAATAAAAGTCCCAACGTGTCATCTGCTTTCTTATTCCATCGTGACTGGAATGTTGAGTTAAATACTTTCCGTGCTGCAGGGAGAACTATTTCATTTTTTTCGGTTTAGCTTTTATTCACATATCAAATTCTTCAACTCCAAGAGTTCATCTTTTATTCTATGGAGAAAGATTAAATATGGCAATGTTTGTTGTTTCGTTCACCACTGAGGTCACTGCCCCCTGTTAGGAAACATCATTTTTGCACATAAGAAAATGTTTATGAAAAAGGAATGCAAAAAATAAAGGCGTGCATATGAAAAATACCACATCCAATTTTACTGATGGTCCAGAAAGAAGTTTAGTTGAAATGGACTTAATGTAACATACGTAACGCGTTTGTTTACGAGATATAAACACGACAACTCATCACGGATATTGAATATGAAAACTCATCGAAAGCATATCGAGAACAACACCCCATACTCACAATGAATTTTCATTCATGGATTATATAATACAAAACATACATACATGCATACATATATATCTATAATATATATATATATCTATATATATATATATATATACAAACATACCACATGCATATATTATATATAGATATATATATAATATATATTAATTTATAAATCACAGAAAGAACCCATATTTAAGGAAAGAAACCTTACTTAAGAAATATTTCCTCTTACTGTCCATCACCTTTATTCAGTGTTTCAGGACTGAACTATTATTCACCTCTCTCTCTCTCTCTCTCTCTCTCTCTCTCTCTCTCTCTCTCTCTCTCTCTCTCTCTCCATTCAATATCTCCCCGATAGTTTGCACAGAACTTTCCTTTGCCGATCTGGAAATCTTTTCCTTGAGTCCATTCAGTTTAGCCTATTCAATAGCTTTGCCTTCATTTCCTTTTATCCATTATCGGTCCGAATGAAGGACATACCTCTCATTCAACCATTCCGCCCAACTGAAAGGACCCAAAGAAGGGGGTCTGTTTTCGTCATCATTTAATTCAAGTCCAGACATAATTCCCAGTGTTCCAAAACGTTTTCCAGAAAGTGTCTTTTTCCTGACAAATATGACAAAGGGGATATTTCCCTTCAACGATATAATCCACGAAAAATGAGAAAAACCTTTACATACAAAAAGAGTTAGATAAGTCAATAAAGCACAGTTGAGTCTTTAATGCCAGTCTACCCAGAGAAGGGAGTTAAATCTCCTGATGTGGCGAGAAAGGTGTGACACTTCACTAAACACATGAAGTATTCGTCTTTTATCTTAATATTACTTTAACGAACATACTTACTTGTGTGTAAACAAAATGTTCATGAAAAACGTTGTGTTCTTCTTAAAGCGCCTTTATTTCAGGGAAAACTTTCACTGTTGTTCCCCGTTGTTCAGTCGCGCTGTGAAACAAAATAGGAAATTCATTTATTTTCCTGCCAGTCTCCCTTCTATTCCTACAGGGATGGCGTCCCATTAACATGAATCCTCTTGAACGTTTTTTTTTCTTTCTTCTAATCCCCAAGATTCCTGGCGAGATTCCATTTCCCATATTAATCATCTTTTCAATCTCGAGTTGGAATACCAGTTCTCGAAATAGAAATACTAACCATCCCTGACCCAGACCCACCCCATCCTACCCCCGCCTCCCTCTCTCTTCCTTCGGTAAGGCTTCCCAATTTTCCAGGCATCCCTATGAACATAACTCCCCCCTATATCGACTCCTTTCATAACCGGCAATCCAATTCCTGTTAAGTTACTTAATACGTTCGGCCGCCCTACTCGCTCCTCCGTGAAAACGAACTCCAGCCATATTCTTCCTTCTTAGGACTGAACGTATTACCTGAGGAATCGCGTTTCTAAGTCTCCAGCTATTGTTTCGTCCACAAAGACGCCCCGCTGAGGAGGCCTTCTTAGGAAGTCACTCGGGCTTACATTATCATCTCTCCTAGTCTCTACCTCACTATCTTTCTTCCTTTCCCACTCAATGCACACACACATACTATATATATATATATATATATATATATATATATATATATATATATATATATATTATATATATATATATATATATATATATATAAATATATGTATATATATATAATATATATATATGTGTGTGTTTATATATGTATATATAAATAATATATATGTTATATATATATATACATATATATATATATATATATATATATATATATATATATATATATTATATATATATATATATATCTATATATATACATACACCAAACGCTGCACGATCGTACATAAATACTGAGGAGGAAAAGCAAAAGTATTTCGACATGCTTGGAATATTACATGACTCTGAGGGAGGCCTCGTACACCTACAGTAAACCCCATTTTAAAAATGTTTGCATTATTATGATATATCCCGAAGAATACAAATGCTGCATCTTATACTTAGGATATGTGTAAGTGCAATATTTCATATGAAAACAATAGCTCACATGAATTTTGGGTGTGTTGTGTGTGTGTGTGTGTGTGAGAGAGAGAGAGAGAGAGAGCAAGCACGTGACGCACTAGCGAGGCTAGATTGTTTAAAACGACAAAGTCAACTGAAAATTGAAGACCCTTAGACCAGGTCGCCTTTAATGCAGCTAACTATTTATGGGTAGACAGACAGCCTCGGTAACGACAGCTACCCACCCAGTGTAATTGACAAGCGAGTTTCAGATGGTTCGTTTCCAGCTTATTCCTCTGGTTATTCTCAGAAAAATACCTTCACGTAAAAGTATCTTGTAAATGTTGTTTCGAAAAATATTTTATTGCTTTGCTCATTGTATAACATGCACAGAGATACAATGATCGAACAATCGGCCAGCCTGGTTTATTGGAATGTAATCATTTGAGATATGAGAATTAGTCTCTCTCGAGTCGATCTGTTGATTTTGGATTCAGCATACCATCAAATGTACAACAGGTATGCAGAATGTTAATAACAGCAACCACGAGAGAGAGAGAGAGAGAGAGAGAGAGAGAGAGAGAGAGAGAGAGAGAGAGAGAGAGTATCAAACGTATACAATAACTCGCCTGGAATACGATCAGTGTCGGGTAAATGAACGCAGAGGGTTCTGTCACATTCAATGTATTAGACTGGAGCGAATATTTCCGCATGGCGTTTTTCAGGAAGGATACGACGACAAAGGTTCGAAACTAAAAGAAGTAACTGGAACATAATGTGAGAGTAAACTCGATGCAATTGTTAATGTATCTTTGAGAAGCCAATGCTAAGCAGTAAAAGTGTTTTACTGATCAGAAGTTGAAATGAAGGAAAAACAGCACTGTGAGTAAATAAAAAAAAAATAAAAATCTATAATATAAAAGTACCAGAAAGTAAAAGGGATTTTTCAGGCATAGAAAAGAAAAATGGATGAAAGAGTCGCATAGCACAAAACCGAGTCTGGCATTATCCAGAATTCCTCGCTGTCTGTCGTCGATTCTCTCGCGTTCTTTACTCTGCGGATGGCCTTTCGGGGTTCCATAGTGTGTAAGGGCGCTGCCCTACATTCTCCCCTCGCTGCCCTTTTTATGAGTCATAACTCGAGAGCCCCAATTATAAAATGTTTCAGCATACAGCTCCCTTATGCACTTTTCCGCCCAATATAATTCCCATCATCCTTTATCTGGCAAACATCACCATCCTTAACTATTCCATCGTCCTTTAAAATGGGAGAGGGTTGGTGTCACCATAGCAGTCTGAAAGGGGAAACGGCGGCCTTCCGGGAAGAGAAAGAAGGAAACCAGACTCTTTACAAATAGCATTCGCTTAGTAACTTACACATTAACATAAGCATAATCATAAGCATGCCATTTCCGGAACCGCGACTGAATTATGCCAAAGGAACGGTATTACTTCTCCATTTTATATCTGTGCTAGGTAACGGGATTATGTCCTCAATTTTATATCTCTGTTAGATAAGGGGATTATGTTAAAAATTTAATATCTCTGGTAGATAACTGGATTATGTCCTCAATTTTCTATCTCTGCTACATAACTGGATTATGTTCTCCATTTGATATCTATACTAGATAACGGGACTATGTTCTAAATTTTATATCTATGCTAGATAACGGGATTATGTCCTCAATTTTATGTCTGCTAAATAACGGGATCATGTTCTCCATTTGTTATCTCTGTTAGATAACGGGATTATGTCCTCAATTTTATATCTCTGCTAGATAACTGGATTATGTTCTCCATTTTATATCTATAGTAGATAACGGGATTATGTTATAAATTTTATATATGCTAGATAATGGGATTATGTTCTCAATTTTATATCTCTGTTAGATAACTGGATTATGTTATCAATTTTATATCTTTGTTAGATAACTGGATTATGTTATCAATTTTATATCTCTGCTAGATAACGGGATTATGTCCTCAATTTTATGTCTCTGCTAGATAACGGGATAATGTTATAAATATTATATCTATACTAGACAACGGGATTATGTTTTAAATTCTATATATGCTAGATAATGGGATTATGTTCGGCATTTTATATCTCTGCTAGATAACGGGATTATTTCCTCAATTCTATATCTGTTAGATAACGGGATTATGTTCTCAATTTCATATATCTTCTAGATAACGGGATAAGGTTCTCCATTTTATATCTCTGCTAGATAACGATATTATGTCCTCAATTTTATATCTCTGCTAGATAACGGGATTATGTTACAAATTTTATATCTCTGCTATATAACGGGATAGTGTAAAAATTTATGTCTCTGTTAGATAACTGGATTATGTTATCAATTTTATATCTCCACTAGATAACTGGATTATGTTCTCAATTTTATATCTCTCTTAGATAATGGGATTATGGCCTCAATTTTATATCTCTGTTAGATAACGGGATTATGTTCTCCATTTTACGGGATTATGTACTCAATTTTATATCTATGCTAGATAACTGGATTATGTTCTTCTTTTTATATCTCTGCTAGATAACGGGATTATGCCCTCAATTTCATATCTATGCTAGATAATGGGAATATGTTCTCTATTTTATATCTAAGCTAGATAACGGGATTATATTCTCCATTTGATATCTCTGCTAGATAATTGGACTATGTCCTCAATTTTATATCTCTGTTATATAACGGGATTATGTCCTCAATTTTATATCTATGCTAGATAACTGGATTATGTCCTCAATTTTATATCTTATGTCCTCAATTTTCATCTTTGCTAGATAACGGGATTGTTCTCAATTTTCTGTTTCTACTAGATAACGGGATTATGTTCTCCATTTTATATCTCTGCCAGATAACGGGATTATGTCTCCCCATTTTAATATCTCCTGGATGGATAAACTGGATGTTATGTTTCCCCTCTCCAATTTTTTTTAATACCTTCCCTTGGCGAGATAACGGGATTATGGGCCCCCCCTCAATTTTATCTCCTTCCTGTTTAGAATAACGGGAAATGTATGGGTTATTCCAATTATTTATTAATCTTTGCTAGATAACCGGATAAATTTGGTCCCTCCAAATTTTAATATCTTATGTCCCCTCATTTTTACCTTTTCTAGATAACGGGATTGTTCTTAATTTTATATCTCTGCTAGATAACGGGATCATGTTCTCCATTTTATATCTCTGCTGGATAACGGGATCATGTTCTCCATTTTATATCTCTGCTGGATAACGGGATCATGTTCTCCATTTTATATCTCTGCTGGATAACGGGATCATGTTCTCCATTTTATATCTCTGCTGGATAACGGGATCATGTTCTCCATTTTATATCTCTGCTGGATAACGGGATCATGTTCTCCATTTTATATCCCGAAGAAAAGATGAAAAACATGAGAAACATACCCAACATAACTAAAAAAAATCCACTTAACATTCAATTTAAACCAAATGTAGTTTTAATGTGACCATTGTACCCTCCATGATCAGGAAGCCTTGAACTCCCTCGGATCAGGTAAGTCCGTAACCCAACAGAAAATGTGCTTTTACCTTGACTGCAATCAGACAGGGAACCAGACCTTTCATAATTGTTGAAATCTCATTAACTTTCAACAGCTTTGCAAATATGGAAAGTGGGGTTGGAATGAATGGAGCGACGCGTCGAGTGCTTGATGAACATATGACATTCTACGGTAAGTATTACAAAAGGCGCATAACAAATATCTTAATTCATTGAAACGGAGGTCCTATGACGGCAGGTAAGGAAAGGAACCTCAAGGAAATGAAAGAGCTACACTGATGACAACATCAAAACTTGATACAAAAAAAAAGGGGGTGGGGGGACGGGGGCCTTCAAATAAAAAGCAAAATATAACGCTGAGATGGCAAGGTTTATAATTAGAATATGAACCCAGTGATCCAAAAAGGGCTATAGATGAACGGGAAAAAAGGCAGACACCATCAGGGTTGACAATATAAAATATTCCTCAGAGGGAAATAATATGTAACCCTCATTCATGTGATAAAACGGAGACCCTAAGGGCCATGAAATATTTTATTGATGGTCAGTAACACTATACAAGATCAACGAAGCCGAAAAATACAACTAACAGTCAAGAAATAAATCACACAAATACCCAACCTATAGAAATAGTATCATGAAAACCAAATATGTGTTTGGAATATACAATACTAAGCAATCAGTTTAGACAAGTTGATCCATTCACGACACATTGTGCGTATATCCATCTGTTCAAATTTAATATATAAAAATCAATTAAATTTCCAAAGGTAGTATATATAAGTACATCCTTCCTCAGAACACACGTGTACATCTAGTCATAAGATCGAATGATTATCCAAGCACAATCATTCAATACAAAACTTTTTAAAAGACATTTTACATAAATTGATCAAGAAAATAAATCACATGGGGAAAAATAAAGATTCATTCCATTAACATTTACAAGCACAATCATTCATTACAAACTTATTAAAGACATCTTACGTAAATTGATCAAGAAAATAAATCATGTGGGGAAAAAATAAAGATTCATTCCAGTAACATTTATTGAGGCGTTGCTTTTAAAACCATCAATAAATCTGAAAATCTCGCGCTTGAAAGTCATGATGAGGAAATTCATAAACCGCAAATCAGCTTGACATCAACTAATCCTGCAAAAATTAACACACCTACTCTCTTACTCTCTTTCTCTCTTTATATATATATATATTATATATATATATATATATATATTATATATATATATATATAATATATACGTATATATGTGTATATAATCTATATATCATATATAATATAACGTATATATGTATAGATATATATATATAGATATACATATCTACATATATATGTATAATTTGTAGTATGTATATATATATATATATATATATATATATATATATATAGAGTCTATATATATATATAATAATATATATATAATACGAGCAGTACCTCATTGGTAAAGCAATGGGAGTGTATTTTCAAGGTTCGTCGTTCGCCCCGTCTTCTTCCACCACCCAGTTGTAAATAGCGTCAACTTAGGTCAAGAAAAGGGCATGGTGGCAGCAATGTCATCCCTACAGATTTGCTAAAACCAAGAAAGCTTCAGCATTCTGGCGCCATCCCCTCTATAACTGGTTAAGTTAGACGGATGAGAGATATAAGTGAACACAAATACAGTTCTCTCGTTTAATTATATATATTACTGCGTTCAAATGACGTAAGAAGTCATACTTCTTATATGCAAGTCAAACCTGATGTACACATAAAAGTCACGGTACAGATATGGCCGTGCATGCGTGCATATGTAAGTGAGCGTGGGTTATAATGTTTTCCGGACAAAACTGGATACTTGGCTACATAAAAGTCGAAAAACTTACCACAACACACCGCAATTCCTCAAACCACACACACACGCACACTGGTTTCCATTTCTCAGAAGGTAAACCACTGGAATGCAAATAATAAGGAAAACAGGCAGGTAAGTTCATTTTACACCACAAAAAAAGAAAAAAAAATTAAATCGTTCTTGTTTTACGAAACGAATGAGAGAAATAAACAACAACAGCAATTTAGTGCAGGTGTTACGTATTTTGAAAAACATCTTAACTTCCAGAACAATAAACAGTAAAAAGTCTTTGCTTCTTTCCGGTATACAGTGAGAGAGAGAGAGAGAGAGAGAGAGAGAGAGAGAGAGAGAGAGAGAGATGGGAGGGTGGGGGGGAGCAGCCTCAAACACTAGTGCTGACGTCAAAGATGAAATCGGATACACGATCGTTACAAACTCGTCGTTTCACTTTCCAATTCCCGTCCAATTTCACAGAGAGAGAGAGAGAGAGAGAGAGAGAGAGAGAGAGAGAGAGAGAGAGAGAGAGAGACTGGACTGGAGAAGGAGAGGTAAGCCGGAAATGGCTTGTGGCAAAATTCATACATGGAAGAATCTTTCATATTTTCGCTTATTGAAAAAACTCCGACAATATCTATACATTGTACGTTGTATGCAAACATACTTGTAAAATTACGAAATACTTTCTTTTGAGAAAGTAGAAACTTTTGCAAAATTTTAAATAACTGTAAAGTAATTAACGCAATACAACTGACTATTGCGACCTTGACGGGTATTGCTGATTCACGAAGAGAAATTAAAATCTTGGATGGCGCAACAAATACACAATGATATCCTGCCAAACAAAAATGTCAGTGTCAACTCCGGTTAAAAGACACACCATCACACGAAAGTTACCATTACTAAATGGTAAAATCAAATAAAAATATATAACCAATGACAGGGTGCCACGTAAAATGATACTTCTGGTTGCCACAGTATTCCATGAGTGGAAAAGCTCTTGAACACAACCTCAGTCTTTCAAGGCTTATCACCGCCCGCGATCAGGATCAGTGGCTATACATTTCAGTTATCGTCGTCTCTATTATTCGTCATTATTACCGGCAACACGAGAGGTTACCTAAAAAGAACCGTATCAGTGTTGAGCCACCTTAAATGGGACTCACAGTGACGCTCTCTGCGGAAAATAATACAAACCTTTTCAAAACCACAACAATATGACTGAAACAGCCTGCTGCTGGCAACTGAGAAACGCTTCACCAATCGCATCACACAACTCGGAATTCACATGTTACAGAACATTTTACTAATAGATATGTATTACCTGAATGTAAACGGAACTTCACATGCGGAGGACTTTTCAATATAGAATAACATTCTACAACTTTTCAATATCTAATAACATTTTACGACTGTTCAATATATACCATTTTACGACATTTTAATATACAATAAAATTTTACAAGTGAAAAACACAACAGACTTACACGCCACAGATCTTTTAACAGTTTTATGTAAAAAAGAAAAAGAAAATTACATCAAGTTTTCGTCGCGCACCTCTTGATATTTTCATACGCTAAAATGTCAAAATTTTGTAACTAAAGAAACGTTCATTCATTTGCAAAATAATATAACGTTTACACACACACACACACACATATATATATAAATATATATATATATATATATATATATATATATATATATATATACATATATATATATTATATATATATATATATATA
>NC_087202.1:44201919-44219419 GCF_015104395.2 Macrobrachium nipponense | reverse complement strand
CCCTATTCGGGGTTGCCGTTTTTAATGAGTCTCTCCCATCTACCTCTGTTCTGTGTCATTTCCTCCCGCACTAGATCCGCCGCTACCGGAAGCAATAATCTTAATTACACTTATGATGTCGTTGCACCGTTTTTTTTCAACCAGAGATGATCATGCTAAAAATGATGGTGATCAGTCAAAATACCTGAACATTTCAGCTGCTTCCTAAATACGGTCTCCTTTGTGCAAAGGGAAAACTGCAGTTCATCCATCCATCATTATTTCCTTAAAGCTTCGGAGAGAAGAAGGAACGAGAGACACCAGAAAACAAAACCCTACCGAAAAACCAATTCACTTCCCAGATACAAATTGTGCTTAAATGCTGACGACGTATTTACCTTGGATGGACACGACTTTTACCAATTATATGAAAATGAAAAGGGCTTTCATGACTAATACAATTACAAAGATATCCTTCCTACGTTGCTTAAGTAAATATTCCCAGCGTGAGGAACACACGCTACATTGGAAACAAAGTTCTCCGGTCACAAAGCACCTTCAATTCCTTGCCAACGAGATGAATTTCTTGAATGAATTTATCTTCTGGAAAGCTACCACGGCCGAGGGTCTACAGAGTACGCATGCAATAGGCTAAACCCACACAGAGCTAATAGTCTCTGCCTCTTCTGATAAGGGGTTGACAACGTAAAGGACTTAGCCGCAAATTTTAACTCGGCCAAAAACGTGCAAAGCAAGTGAAAAAAATACCTCCCTCCCCACAAGTAACATGCGCCACACTTTACGCGCACTCATTCGAGGAACACGGAGAAAGTTATTAAGTTCCAAATTCATTTCAAGACATGGATAAGACCTAAAAATAGATATGAGGGAGCTTTACAGTACAAGTAGCCCTTACAAAAAAAAAAAAAAAAAAAAAAACTAGCAAGAGGGACAGACATGAATAGAATGATTTATTATGCTCTAATAAAACTGACAAAAAATAAAAAAAAATATAACACCATTTTCGGTTTAAACACTTACTACCCAAACGTGCAAATATTCAGATATGCATAACAATACATCTAATAGTAAAATAATTAAATTGTATAATACATTTTATATATATATATATATATCATATATATATATATATATATATATATATATATATATATATATATATATATATATATACAGTGGTCCCCCCGTATTCGCGGGGATGCGTACCAGACCCCCCCCCGTGAATAGTTAGAACCCGCGAAATGTTTGGAACCCCTATAAAAATGCCAAAAACAGCCTATTTTGTTAGTTAAAACTCAAGAAACCCACTAAAAATTTTCATACATGGTTTTTTTAATAGTTTTATCACAAAAAGTGCATTTTATGATGAAATTCATCAAAAAAAAAACAGGAATTTGTGGTATTTATTTATCATAGAAAAATACCGCGAATGCGCGAATTTTCCGCGAATAATGCAGGGAAACGTTCCCGAGAGAAATCCGCGAAAGTGTGAGTCCGCGAATCTGGAGAACGCGAATTACAGGGGGTCCACTTGGTATTACTATATTAGTTAATAAGTATTAATATATATATATATATATATATTATATAATATATATCTATATATATATATAATATATAAATATATATATATAGATATATATATATATATTATATATCATATATTATATATTTAATATATATGACTAGAAAAAATATTCTGTTACAACAGAATTCCATCTAATAAAAGGAGCCCATAAAAACACCAAAATATAGAGAGAAAAGTACTATATTTCAGAGACTGCTGTCTCCCTCTTCAGGTAGAAGAATGAGAAAAGTTTACAGAAAAGGTGGTATTATACCAAGAGGTCCATCCACAGGCAAGCCAATTTAGGTCACCCCGCTGAAGAGGGAGACAGCAGTCTCTGAAATATAGTACTATTCTCTCTATATTTTGGTCTTTTATGGGCTCCTTTTATTATTATATTTATATATATATATTAATATATATAATATAATTATATATTAATATATATATATTATATATATATATTAATATATATATATATATAATTATATAATATTATATATATATATGATATATAATTATTATATATATATATATATATATATATATATATATAATATATATATATATTATATATATATATTGTGTGTGTGTGTGTGGGTGTGTTATGTAATATATATATATACATTATATATTATATATATTATATATATTATATATATATATAAATTATAATATACTTATTATTATATAATATATATGTATATAAATATATGTGGTGTGGTGTCTGTGTGTGTGTGTATCATGTATGTATACTCATAGAACATTTTGGTATACTATCTTACAAAAGAGAGATTTTCGACGACATTTCTTTATTTAGTAATTGGAACTTATTTCAAAGCTCTCACTCCGTCCTTTCTACCCCCCCCCCCTCTCTCCTCTCTTCTCTCTCTCTCTCTCTCTCTCTCTCTCTCGCTCTCTCTCATCTTCTCTCTCTCTCTCTCTTTTACTATAGTATATATATATATATATATATATATATAATATATATATATATATACACTATATACATATATATATATATATATATATATATATACTATATATATATATAAACACATATATGTGTGGCACAACGGTTTCACACAAGATATACAAATTTGTACATTCTATGTATATCCTTTGGGTACAAAAGTGCGCAAAAACAAATTACTCCAAAATAATATGCCTAGGCAGTGCTGAGAGAGAGAGAGAGAGAGAGAGAGAGAGAGAGAGAGAGAGAGAGAGAGAGAGAGCCAATCTACAAATCTCCTAAGAGGGTCGTATTCTGACCGTTATTCGGCGGAGGATCATAATCTCCGAGTCAAATGCAGACCGATTTTCCGCCTTCCCGATCCGCAGGTCCTTTGCTGGAGGGCGTTGCATGAAAGGCCCTCATGAATAGCAAACCGTCATGGGTTACAGGTCCGCTGACTCAGCGTTTCCTTTGAGCGCTACCATCGCCTTTGACAACAAATATAGATAGAAGCCTTGTTCCTTCAAAACACATCACCGGTGAAATCATCAATAACGTCAAAATACACCAACAGGGAGATTAAAGGGCAGAGGTAGGTCCAGTGCATAAAAATAAATAATTTGCTTATGACAGCAATTGTGAACTAGAGACAAAAGCACAATAAACTGTCAGAAATATTGAAATATACAATGTACACATGGAATTGTAAAATAAAAAAATAAAAACAAATAAGGAAAGAATGACTTTATTCCAGATGACATCTCGTACCTACAGAAAACGCCCTCAGTTGCCATAGCTTTGGAACCTATTGTTGCATAATGATTAAAAAGTGATTTTCAATAGAAATATCTTATAAAACAAAACCTCTAAGATGCTGAATACAATTCGCTACACGCTATGAAAACTTTATTAATTTCAGATTTCTGTCAAAGGTACCTATTACTGACGGTAATCAGTAGTACAAAATATTTTCGAGACAAGAGGAAATAATATGCAAGTACGGCACCTGTTAAAAAAAGGGGGTTATTTCCGATCACAGATTTATGAATTTTTTTCCCTCTTTAAAAAAAAAAAAACGTGGAAATTATATTAGGAAACTCCTCTAATCCATAAAAACAATACTAACCCTTAATGATCAAAATAAATATCTATAAATAACCTCAAAGATCAAAGGCAATCTGCAGGCGGCAAAAGCTATCTAAATAGTTTCGATATAATTATTAGTATAAATTTAGGTCCTTTTTGACAATGTAGCAAAAGCTATCTCTGGTTTTCAAGTAAAAACATAACCCTTTCCTATATAGACCACTGTTGCAGTTAAGGTACTTGGTGTAGGTCAATAAAAAATAATAAGGAAACCCCAGTTGCAAGGAACTTCAGTTGATAACATTTAGGTACGTCGGTTGAACCATTTTTTTTTTTATCTACAAACGGTGAAAACTTAAATACATGAGATGCACATGTACGAAAGCCATTACAGATTTTTATCGACAAACTCTGATTAAAGTTTCCTATCAAGACTCATTTGCATGGATGACTGTTGTAGAAGATTAAACCTCCCCAGGATAAGATCATTTCTACAATACCTTATTAAAATCTGATGTCATCGCGTGAAAACTATTCCAAATTTGGAGACTGTGTTTTGTTTCCGAAAGGATAAATGGAAATTGTTGGAAGTCCTGACTAAAATTAGAAATATTTACACCATAAATAGTTCCCGGGACTGGATGATGGGACCCTCTACCTGTCATCCTTACTAAGATAACCCAGAGTAACAACCGACTCCGATATCTCTAGATGTTCTTGATTCACCAACTATAGCTGGTTCACTTAAGGTAGATTCTTAGATGAGCTCTATGCCTGCGAGACGTTTGTTTGGCGGTCGCTGATTGGCTGGGAGCTGCCTAACTCCCGGTACCAGCCAATCAGCGGCCGCCAAGCAAACGTCTCGTCAACATAGGGCTCATCCAAGAATCTATCTTAAGTAAACCAGCTTTTTTTTTTTTTTATAGTAACATGGAAAAAATATGACAGGTGTTGATTTTTGGCTCCATTTGGCAACCCTGGTAATCTTGGAGGCTGACAATCTATTGATCGTCGTCTGCCATCATAACATCTTTTCCAACTGAAAATGAAATAATGTAACATAAATATAAGCACAGTTAAAGATACATAAATACAAAGCTCCTCTTCCAAAAACGATCAAGTGAGAGACGTCCTTATTTACCTTCCGCGGAAGAGATGGATGGATGGATGGATGGCTGTAGAAATAGGGAAGGGAGGTCGACAAAGGAGAGAGGAAAGCCAGGCCATCGCTTGATCATTCTGAACGCAATCCTAACAAAGTCCAAAATCCAATCATCGTCTATCATCAAAATATGTCTGGGATAAACATTCAAAAAAAAAATCCCAGACCGAAAGGCGAAATTGAACGGACTCTAATTAAGAACGCGCCAGCGAACCCATTGCAAAGACGTCCTTCCACATCTGAAAACTGGAAGATAAAACGCAATTTCATCGCAGAGTTGCCCTTTATTTTTCATTCCTAATGCTCTAAGTCCTCTTCAACGAAGACAGAGTCATCGCCGTTACTTTAAAGGGACTAACAGTCCCAAATGAAGGTGAAGCTACCAACACTGGCGGCTAAATAAGCAACTGGCTGAAGGACGGGGTATTATATATCCGCTTTATCTCGGTGAGGCCGTTTCCCTCGGAGAGGCAGCGATGGTGGCGACGGAGGCGGCGGCGTTCTGCCTCTGCTTTAAATAGCAGCCGAGGGAGAAAGATGCTAAAAATGTCCTTAGGTTTCGCTGCTGCTCCTGCCGACATTTCCATTCTAATCGCGCACCCCAGATACGAGGGGAGGGAGGGAGGGGGTCCACGCGATTATAATCCTGGTGGGAAAAAAAAAGGTTACTCAAAAACAAATGGAAGTTATATATGCCTCCTCGTGCGTGAGAGTGACGTAGTCTAATGCCATTGGGCTGATGAATGACCCGACATGCAAAGCTTTGGCTCTTTGAGAAAGGATCATCCCGACAGGAGATGAGCTGCCTTAAAGATGCCGTATCCTAATGGGTTTTCTAAGTAGTCTCCATCTTACCGGACTGAAACCCCACCAGCTCGACGCATTACCCGCCACATCATTTAGCCTATCAGTGGACATAGTATTACACAGCTAAATTTCAAATGCTCTAAATGCAATTCAGCTATTTTCACCCATACTACCGATTTTAGTTTTCTGTATAAGAAAGCTATTATGATGGATATTTTATCTGTCCGTCCGCGCTTCTGTTCGCCCTCAGATCTTAAAAACTACTGAGGCTAGAGGGCTGCAAATTGGTATGATTGTCAGCCACCCTTCAATCATCAAACATACCAAATTGCAGCTCTCTAGCCTCAGAGTAGTTCATATTTCATTTAAGGTTAAAGTTACCCTGATCGTGCGTCTGGTACCGCTATAAATACCAACAACACAGGCCACCACCTGGTCATGGCCGAATGTTTCATCGGCCGCTGATGAGTTTTATACAGTATCATATGCTGTACAGACAACTCGATTGCGCCGAAGAAACATCGGCGCATTTTTTACTTGCTTTTCGTTAAGTCCCCATTAACTCACCAACTTCTATTACATAGGCAAGCATACTATGCCTCACCTAAGGAACGCCACTTATCAACCGGCATTTCTCGGTGTGTGTGTGTGTGTGTGTGTGTGTGCGTGTGTGTGTGTGGAAGAGGTTGGGCGCAAAGTGGGGAGGGAGTATGTGAAGGTAAGAAACTTCATTCATAACAGTCATCAGGCAAGAGACAAAACGTTGTATAATGTGATTATGAATATGAAGGGGAGGAAGACGCAGGTGTATATATACACTGTCCTTTTGTACGGAAAGGAAAATTAAATTAATAAGACAAAATTAAAAAGGCCTTATAATAATGATGGTCAACATGAAATGGTGAGCAGTGAGGGGGGGGGGGGGGGGGTCGCAGTTGCATGGTTCTGTTGTAGAGATCGTGGAGGATAGAATACAGCATAAACAAAAAGAAGGGACAGAATAAGGGAAAAAAAGCAAGAAAAACGGAACCATCCGTCATATCCACGAATGTACATGGAAAAAGATCCCATTGTGATGAAGGCAATGTTCAGGAGGATGAGGTAGGTATATTGACCCTCTATTGGTAGAAGAAAATACAGCAGAACAAATACAAAACAGAAGGCTTCAAAGTCTGAATGAAACATCACATTCACAATTTCACAAAAGGAAGAGGACTAGTGAACGTTAGGAAGATGCGGATATCCTGATTGGGAATGAACGGACCCATTCTTTGTCAGCTCCGTAACTTTTTAAGCAGCCCAGTAACTTCGCTTTTAGTTTTGTTTACCACGATCAATTAGAAATACGCATCGGCAACTCTACTGATTACCAATCACTGATCACTAATCACGTCCCTCTTTAGTCCTCCTTGGCACATGCAACAATTTTCCTCCTCCTCTCATATTACCTACCTCCTTACACTCCACCCCTGATCCTACTCATCTTCCCTCTTCTTCTTCCCAAGACGATGACGATATTGCTCAGGGGCTGTTCGTGTCCTCATCTTCTTCCTCATGGTGTCACTCGCACACTGCCATATACACGTCTCTCTCTCTCTCTCTCTCTCTCTCTCTCTCTCTCTCTCCTTTCAACACCTTTTGTCCTCAAATAGCATGGAATGGGCTCCACTGCCGTTCACGGGTCCCTTATTTTCTGGCACCATATCTGAAGAGGTGCTTCCGTCACTCGGGCTGTTCAGCCCAGGCGCGATTATTTCAATGTGAAGAATTCTTGGATATTTTCAGTTGCCTTCTCTTTCTGTTTCCCCTTTGGAGTGCCAAGATCCCCGAAGACATTGACTGAAAATGTCACAGAATTTAAAGAGTTCAATTTATGTAACATTATGTCTCTGAAATTCTGGCTCTAACTGGTTTCATTGTGCAATTTGACGTATTTTTGTCCGAACTACTGACACTGAAAGTAACTATAATTCGTTAAAAATGGCATCGTTACCAGTTATTAGTGACATCGAAAGTATCCATGATTCATTATTAATGGCATCGTTAGCAGCTATTAGTTTAAGAGTTTTTTCTTTTTTTTAAGCGATAGGAACAGGCATATGTTTTTGTAATGCTTAGTCAACTGTCAGCGGAAGTTAATGTATTCGGGTAAATCACTTGATATCCAGTTACACTACATATACCACAAGCACTTAATCCAACTTATCTAGGAGACGAAATATTTTATCTAATCTAATCTCACTGAGACATTCATGCCAAAGGTATCCCTTTGAGAGTACTGCCTCAGGAAACTCTAGTCTGTGAGAAAAGATCAGATGAAATGGTAGTGAATGTTTCTTGAGTCCGTTCGTGACAAATTTTGCTGCTACTCACACCTCTCAATACCAAAAGTGCTAAAGTCAGAAAAAACGTAAGGTTTCGTGTTTATAACCTTTAAAAACCTACTTTATGGAAGTTACGCAATGTACAATGTAGGGCAATCGTTGAGATGTCTTGCATCGTTTCTACATCTGTATGAGAGTTTTTTCTTTTATTTCATGAATGAAGTTGCCACTATCCGGGAATAACCACTTCGGCAAGAAAAAAAATAAAAAGACCTATTATAATTCTGATCATATCCTAAGGTCCATTTCAGATATAGCCGTCTCTCTAAGACTGAAACGAATATTTTTTTTTATTTATGCAATATTCAAGATCAAGACGTTGTCTTAAAGAATTAGGACTTTGCTAAGCCGATTCCACCTTGATCACAAATGTATGAATTATATCAAATATAGATCTGCCGTTTCATACCATTCTTTTCGTTCACATTTTTATACATAGAGGGATATTCTGTTTCCTCTCTAAAACCTTCATCATCATGCAAGCAAGCCTCATAAATAGCGTGACGCAAAGGGCCTCTGTGAAATACAGCCACTCGTGTCTTTCCTACGCCGTGTCTTCCACAAATATAGGTTTATAACTTTGCACTACTTTTACATCTTCGTTATACATATACGCAAAGTAACAAAAGTTGTATTTCCTCAGCAAAAATTAACTGCACTCTTAGCATAAAACCTATCCGTGAGTCATAACGTCTACATGTGATAATGCCATCAGTTACAAAAACGAATACGAATTTCGCCCCGAGCATTTCATGTCGTGATGCCTGTTCATGGATATACTGATATTGCAAAGCCAGTCAGCAGATATTACCAGGACTCAGTCATCTCCCCCAGCTGCAATCAGGGTTTGCATGAAGACATCAAACCAGTATTGAACGACGGAGGGGAAGAGGAATAAAAAACGAAATCAAACATTCTTCGGCTACTCATTCAATTTCCAGAGCAAACAAAAACCACAGAGGCTAGATTTTTTCACGTAGACCGATGGTGTTTTACATCTCTCTCTCTCTCTTCTCTCTCTCTCTCTCTCTATCTCTCTCTCTCTCTCTTTGTACTGGCTATGCAAGATGTGTGAAATTTAGTTTACATGATTCCCGTTAACTTTTCATATTTTATTAAATTAAATTTCTACAATCTCAATACAGAGAGAGAGAGAGAGAGAGAGAGAGAGAGAGAGAGAGAGAGAGAGAGAGAGAGAGAGAGAATCTAATCTATGACAAAATCAACTTCGTTATTGCAAAAACTTGAGAGATAATATCAACCACATCCTTGGTTATGTGGGCTAAATACAAGCTCCTTTTACTTATTTACAAACAACTTAGAAATTGTTCATATAAAAATTCAAGGAGTAAGATGTGGTAACCAGATGTTGTGCAGAGCTTTACGAATGTAAAGAAACCATCAAAGGAACTGCTAATCATAATTTCATGCCCTCAATGTATCTCGCTATATGATTCGCTGCTGGACCTCATCTCATTTGGTGTGAAGGTAACCCAAGATTTCGGTGTCCTTAACAATGGGACGGTTGCCATGAACACAGATAATTAAATGAAGCTTCTGTTGAAATCTACCCTGGCTAGGGATACCGTGGTCTGTTCTCCATCGACAGCCATTCAAGGAAATTCCTTTCCGGCTTCGTTGCTTCCCTAACCGTCTGATAATCCAGCGACCAAGAAGATTTTTTAGCATTACTGAAAGGGAGAAAGGAACTGAAGACGTCCCCCCTTTGTGCTACAGCCCACGATTCAACCTCCCTTTATTGTCTCCGCCTAAATACAAATACATACAAGCGTAAATAACACAAGAAATTATTCTTTATTTGAACACGGACCCTAAGATCTCCAATTCCAAAGACGAATGCTTTCAGCAATGGGTACACACACACACACATACACACACACAGACACGGACACAGACAGACACACGCACACACACAGAACACTCAGAGCCTATCATAAAACCCCTCACTCAGCTCCCGACTACGGTCCTTGAATCAAAGCCAAAGGCTCTTTTTCTTGTTATGTCAAGGAGACACATCGGCTCGCTTCATCCCAATCACTCCCGATCCTGTTCACAACAGCGGCGAATTTTTCAGTGCAATTTTCCCCCTTCTTTCCTTCAATTCGTCATTTCCAATTCATATATATATATATATATATATATATATATATATATATATATATATAATATATATATATATACATACAATTCATATTGTTACGTCTCACCAAAGTCAACGAACAACCAGGCACAAAATTCGCTCGTACTAACGAAGGCACAATGAATTCGGGACAACTTATTCTCATCTACCAGGTCTCTTCTAAAAGTTCAAGACACATGAAATAAAAAAGTCACTAAAGCAACGAAGATGACTTCTACCTTTCAGTACACTAGGCATCCAGGAAGAACGCCGATGCGAAAGGATCAAAATAAGCTAAGTGTTCTGAAACTTTTGATGGTTCGATAGGGACACCATCCCGACCTCACAAAATTGATGACGCTTTCATCTCCGCTTAAGACTTCAGCTCTTATACAGGATGTGCCCTCAAGAGAATAAACCTTTAAAAAATCACCTTGAAATTTATATATACACTAAGCTCATTTAAGATCACAAACCCATGCGCAAAATGAACATTTGATGGGCGTACACATTTTAAGATCATAATTTCCCCCAAAAGTACCAAAGTAATTCCGGCCTTCACGGAGAGATTAAGGAATGATTGTCATTCCTCAGACACCGTTCAAGTATCGCACCAAAGTAGAAGGTAATTTAACATTAGTGTATTACACATCAATAATCCTAATACATAACAGAATGTATACACATACGACACCATGACGAGAGAGAGAGAGAAGAGAGAGAGAGAGAGAGAGAGAGAGAATCTTTCTCAACCTCCTTCAAAAATAATCAAACTGAAAACGAAAACGAGAGAGAGTGGTGGCGATGGTGTTGGTGGGTAGGTGGGTGGGGGAAAGATTGGATGGAGATTGCACAAGATGAAAAATCTCCCCTTGTCACCCTCTCCCCCACCCCTTCCTTCCAATCCCGACTAAAAAAAAAAAAAAAAAGGAAAAAAAAAAAAAAAGTTCCAAGGAAAAGAGAAGGCAAGACCTAGACTTCCGTACAGGTACAGGGAGATAGGGGAGTAATGAGGTTTTAAAAATAACCATCTCAGCCAAACGGAGGAGTAAAGGCCAGGATGGCTGATTGAATGTCGATCAGATGATCGCATTTTCTTGAGCGCCGGTTCGACCATACGTGTGCGCACGCCTCCGGAAATATTAATGTCGGGGCAACCAACCGCACGCAAAATCTATCATCAATTCCCCGTGGAGATGGTTCTCATAGACTCTATGGCTATTTGATGGTCTGTGTTATCGATGGTATAATTTTACGTCGACCCACGCACACCGATATATATATATATAAATATATATATATATATATATATATATATATATATATATATATACAATATAAATATGCGTATGCGTGTGTGTGTGTATGTATGTATGTATGTATGTATGTATGTATGTATGTATGTATATATATATATATATATATATATATATATATATATATATATATATTTATATATATGTAAAAACATTTTTAAAAGTCATGCATATATATAGAGCTATATAGATAGATAAATATGTATATATATTGATATATTTATCTATGTATGTATGTGTAAATATATACATACATGAATATATATATATATGAATATACTATATATATTTATATAAATATATATATAATATATATATTATATGATTTCGAGCGCGTGTATGTACTGTCCAAATGTATCCATGATTAGCAACCCCCACCCCTCCAAGCAAGAAAACCGGAATCAATCCCGGAGGAAGAAGCGGGTGATACCAAGACAAATACTTTGGTCAGTTTCCTGATATGTCCACAGTGCCTTTGTTGATCAATGCATGAAACCCTGTACCTGGAAATTAGTCGACTGTGGTGAGTCACCTTCGGGGGAGAAAAGTCAAAGGTGGTAGTAGCAACTGTCATCCCAATGAGGTTTGCTGAGAACCGGAACGATAATATCCTCTTGAACCATCTCCTCTAAAAGGAAAAGAAGTGATTGAAATAAATAAAGGTTATTCGGCCGCATCAAAAATCATCCCAACCCAATATATTTCATTCCATCAAAGTAAAACGCCGAACCGAAGATAATGTTATCCAGACTGATGAATTCAAAGGACTAAGAGAGAGAGAGAGAGCGAGAGAGAGAGAGAGAGAGAGAGAGAGAGAGAGAGAGGCTTCTTCCCATTCCTTCAATTTTCCAGATAAGTACAAATGATCTCGAGTATCATCTCCGCAACATCCTCTCCCAAAAAATGTCAATTTCTCATCCAGTAATAAAACATTTAAAGAACGTGTTGTGGATTTTTCTCGACATGCAGTGACTACAAAAAGAATAAGGAGGAGGAGGAGAGATGGAGAAAGAGAGAGAGGAGAGGAGAGGCGAGGAGAATTGGACATCTGTCAGTCCCACTGCCAGGGTAGGTATGTCCATTATTCCGAGTTAAGGACAGAATACAAATAAAATAATCTTTTTCTTTCAATACCCTTTGTACTTTTTCCTCGTAAATAACATTATCTAAGTGTTACACTACTCCCCCCAGTTGATCTTCCCCATAAAACAATCATCCGTATTAATGTTTCATTTTTCATCTCTTATTTAATGTCAATCCTTTTTTTTTAATTCATAAATGATATAGATTTAATTCGATAAAGATATTATAAAATCACCTAACCAATCGATAAAAGATTTTCTAGGCCGGTTACACAAATATTTCGGAAAATACTTCAAATATCTTGATAAAAAGGGCAGCACGTAATTAAGGCATTTACCTACCTTCCCTTCAATGGACTGTTTTTCAAAACACAAATCAGCTTGTATTTTTATAACCCTTATAATTTCATACTTTTTTTAGTGGGAAAAAAAATCTAGGTTTCACGATGGCTTTATAAAAAAATTTGCGTTTACGATACGTCCATACTATATCCTACCTTTGCTTTGTCAGACAAAAGACGTAACAAAGTTGGCAATGTTCAGCACTATAGTGTCAAGATCTATTCAGATATAATACGCTATTGTCTTTCACATCAACCGCGATGTGTTTTCACCGTTTCAAAGTCGCTGTCCTCATATGGTTGTAGCAACCCTCTTATGCCTACCAAATGAAACTTGATCGCCTTCAAGAAAGGTTGTATTACAACAACTCGGTGACTCATAAATCTCTCTCTCTCTCTCTCTCTCTCTCTCTCTCTCTCTCTCTCTCTCTCTCTCTTTATAACACACATACGCAAGTTTATCCAAACACATTTTTGTGAGTAGCCCAGGATACATATGATTATGTGAAGATGCTCTCTCCTCTTTCCCCTCCTCCTTCGGTCTCCCCCCTCCCCCCTCTCTCTCTATCTCTCTTTCTCTCTCTCTCTCGCTCTCTCTCTCTCTCTCTCTCTCTCTCTCTCTCTCTCTCTCTCTCATACAAATCTATCTAAACACGTATATATGAATGTCTCTGAATATAACTGCCTGTAAGTGGAAGACAGTGGTACAAGGACTACTAGTGACTAAATTTTAAAAAGGGCTGACATCATATTCTGGAGGATACTGTTGGACTCGGATGTAAAAGATGCGCCTGATCCAGGTAAACATCGCTCAGATGCAATCAAAACAATTTCATCGAAGATAACAGCGTGTTTATTTAGCGCTCCTCTTTACTTTCTACCCGCGTCAGACCTCCAGATTGGATCTATTTAAAGCTAACCACTCGACCGACGCCACTAACTGTATTCAGAATGAATTGCGGAGCTGTTATTAATAACCAGACATGCCTGTATTAATATGTTTTGTTGACGTGGGGAAGACATTTGGTCCACTTTTACATTTATCTTGCGAAGTATTTTGTTGGTTTCCTCCGCAGCAATTATACGTCAAATGAAGTAAGCATTGTCACTAACCTTGACAGAACGGATTTTGACAAGGTGGCATTCGCTCAAGGTATCTGTTGATCATATATATATGTATGCGTGTGTGTATACTATTGCATTAATACAATTTTCTTAGTCCATTGTCTTCATATCTCACCGTTTTCTATTGATTTCATGTTACTGTGATAATGATTATACATTTGTTTTCATCGAGGAGGTGCATAATTTGTATACATTTTCTTCTTGATGGTTATCAAGGGATTTTTATGTCGTAAGAATACATAGTTAATGCTTGGTCTGCAAATGAATATTATTCAGCAGTACTTCAACCGATGAAAAGAATTCCAGTCGCGACCTGCATTTCCATTCATCTCCGGAGTTAGATTCCTTTCCGGCCTTTTAGTACTTCGGCTTTTAATTGCTGTGGCGTTCAATGCCGTATTATGAACGCATTCTTTCATCTATTTTTGAAAGCTCATTCAAATATAATTCAATTCTAGAAAACTAATTCAAATATATTTCAATTTGTTGTTAATTTTGTTGGCACGATGCTTATAATAAAGCGGGTGCATTTCTAGTTACTATTTGTTAGCTCTGGTAAGTTGACGTTATATGTAAGACGTCAGTTGCCTTTCACACCCAAATTTCACTCCGTCATATTAAACAATGTCATGATGGTCAAAGCTGCATATTTCGATGATGGATGGATCTCGCTTTTTAGAGTGGATGAAGCTGACTTGATTTTGTTTTCGTAGTTCATAGTAAGAGGATTCTCAAGGGTTGATGCTGGTATATCGAATATTGACAATTTCCTTAAGTCCCTTGACTAAAAGGACCGCAGTCAAACGCATTGTTTATGTTTTCATGGATACTACATTGTCTGTATCCGGCCGGTAGCTTTTTAATAATAGTGATTGTATCATTTCTGGTCTTGATCAAAAGGAAGTTACGATATAGTACAAAAATGCATTATGGAAGCAACATCACTACTACTACTACTACTACTACTACTACTACTACTAATAATAATAATAATAATAATAATAATAATTAATAATAATAATGTATATATATATACATATATACATACATACACTTACACATATATATCGCATTCGGGCTCTCTAGACGTTTCATATTATTGATGAATTTTCCTTCACGCACAAACACACACTCACACAAATATATATATATATATATATATATATATATAATATATATATATATATATATATACATACACACTATTATGTGTATATATATATATATATATATATACACATACACACTATTATGTGTATATATATATATATATATATATATATATAATATATATATATATATATATATATATATATATACATACACACTATTATGTGTATATATATATATATATATAATATATATATATATATATATATATATATATATATATAAACTACGTTCGCGTCTAAACAAACTCTTAATTAACAACAATCTGGCAATCAATAATAAATCATCATGCGTTGCTTGGGATTGCTACTTGAACATTCCTTGCACAACTCTTTTCAACTCCTTCAGCGCTGATCCGCTCGAAGGTCGAATGGAAGGAGCCACGGTCTAGGTAATATACCTAGACCGTGGACGGAGCGACCTCCAAAAAAGTTAAGAGTTCATCCGAACTTTGTACTTAGCTAACGAAGGAAACACATCCATACTTATTATCCAACTCTGTTTGAAATGCTCGTTCCTAAAGGTGAGCAAGCGATTGGGTGTGCAGCTAATTAGTGTGTGGGTGGATGGTGGGAAAGGGAAGAGGGAAAAACTTGTGGGAGAAAGCAAGATGCTATCGGGTACTTACTGAAATGGAAGAAGATATTCCAGAAAAATCGAGGTACGTGGACATATATCATTAACCAAGTCTGAGATACACGGTTTTCGGTTTTGTAGCACTGCTGCTACTAATGGACATTACGGATCTGTAACCAAGATCTTCATTTTTTTTTATTACGTTGTGAACTGGTTTCACGAGCGATCCCTTTTCCATTAGCCTGCGAAATCAGATAGAGAAATGACCCAAAAACTGAGGACGACAGAAAGAAAATCGCAATACCGCTAGTGGTCAGTCAGCGAACCTAGACAATGTTGGGTCCTATAAGAGGTTGGACTGGTAAAGAAGAAGTCTGATGAACTACAACAACACGGGAGGGTGTGGAGTCATAAGCCCATCCTACAGGAAATTGCCGAAATCCGGAGGGTGCTTTCAATCATTTACTCTATCTGTATGTATAGAATAGACTGGTCACTTCCGACAAGATAAGTAACAGAAATAACCACAAGGACCTCTTAGCTTCTCGAATTCCTCACTCTTTTTTAATACGCTTGTTACTACACAGCCTGAGATCCAAATGTAATGATATGAAGTAATTCTAACGTAGAACTCGCATCAGGAGAATCAGAATGAGGGCGGCAACGCGATCTCGTTCTGATTGCTACATATTCTTGCTGTCAGGCTTTGTAGTGACAAATGTATCCAAATCATGTGAAGAATTTGATAAGGAAAGAGGCCATTATGGTTATTTCAATTACATATGAGTATGTATATCTATCATATAATATATATATATATATATATATATATTATACATATATATTTAAAGAGAGAGAGAGAGAGAGAGAGAGAGAGAGAGAGAGAGAGAGAGAGAGAGAGAATAGGTGCTACATAAAACAACACGGTCATTTCACATAATTACAAAATACACTGACTGTGCATACTGTCCGGTATATTAAAAGACATAAGAAGCTAACAAGCAAACTGAAGTAAGGAATTCACCAACAGCAGGTATTGACAGTAAGGAGGTTTGAACGAAATTGAGGTGGTCAAATGATTTAGTATTATGAAATGGGGACACAAAGTCTCATCGACAGAGAAAATAAAATGCTTTCTAAAACGAAAGATTAAATTCACTGATTAATTGTGTGAACGTTCTCAAACTTTGTGACGTCGGCCGTCAAAGACTGTCTAATAAGACGTAAAACTAACACTGGTACGATAAAATGGATTCGCTGGCAAGTCTTTGCTATTACTTTTAATAACTTCAGTTAAACATTTTACTGTTAGATGTAAAAAAATGAATGCGGAAAAACCTTAAAATTACATACTAACTTATGTAAGAGTTCAGAAAAAACCACTTTGGCATACGAAAAGTAATAAAACATACGCAGGGTATTAAGGAGCAACTAAGCATTCCCCATCATGGAGACCAAAACTTAATTCTAATTCTTCCAGAGAACCGTCGGTGCATACCATCAATCCCGGCGACTCCTAATTGCAATAAGAGGCTTACGGGCGTTGTCAAGGACACATTTAAAAGTCCTCATTATACGGGACTTCATTTATACGGTTTGGACCTTATCATAATATTATGAAAACTTTCAGATGCCCACATTCACGAATTAAATCAACTAACATTAATGTGTATGTGTATAAATAAATCTTATATGTATATATATATATATATATATATATATATATATATATATATATATATATATATATATATTTCTACACATATGTATATGTGTGTGTATGTTTGTT
>NC_087202.1:44194419-44196919 GCF_015104395.2 Macrobrachium nipponense | reverse complement strand
TCTCGTCTTTCCCTCTCTTAATATATTCGTCATCAGCTCTCACTTGATTCCCGACTCATCCACTCACGAACCTTTCTTGAAATGCATTTTACAGGACGCATTTCCTACTGCGACCCTCCTTTTTTATATGTGTATTTTCACGGGTGGAAGAGGCGATGGTAAAATTCGTGTCATTGTTTGGGTAGCTTTGTATGAAAGGGTGCCTTATCCCCCCCCCGCCCCCCCCCCCCCCCCCCACACTCTCTCTCTCTCTCTCTCTCTCTCTCTCTCTCTCTCTCTCTCTCTCTCAAATCTATCATTTCTCTGGCGATAATGAGAGGCAAACAACAAAGTCTTATTCGTTGCGAAAGTTTTTCAAAGACGATTTTAAGTTTTTTTATTGATATTTACATTTTTATGATGAAAATTTATATAACATAAAAACTAAGAATGTTAGCATTACATGTAAAGCAAACATTAAAACAAGCAGCTGCAGTTACAGCATCAAAGCAACATTAATAAAACAAAGATTAAACATAAAAATAAAAATGGTAGCGCAGATATTTTGAATATGCATACGCATAACTTCTCAAAAACTTATCCCAATTACGATCACATCAAGAAAAGTGTATAAAATCAGGTTTTCAAAATAACACTTTGTAGGATAGGATGGCATAATGGAAAATTATCATTAAGTGTGTGCGTGTTGTGCTTAATGTAGTAACACAGTCGAACTAAGTGTATTGAGAACGCACAGGTAATCGGACCTCCATACGTAAATTACCACCATCACCTCCACATCATCATTAATCATAATCCGCGCTATCATATCAATCATATTACTCTTACTTGTTCTATGGAGAAAAAACCAACTTCCTGACAAAATATACCGGAAAAGAAAAACACTGATGTATTTAACTGTTTCATTTTTATCCTAACTGAAATGACTCACAATCCTTATCATAAAACGTTTTAAGAGTTTGGGGCTTCAGTCGACGTCACATTATAAGCAACGCCGCTCCCTACCTTCGCTCCTCCGCTCTCCACTTAGCACAAGATTATAATATTATAGTCATGCCTGGTACCTCATTTGCGGAGGATACTTTAATGTCATTAAGTTTCTAAAACGCTTAAGAGTAAATGAGCGGGGGTACGGTCTCCTATTCTTTTACATAAAAGAAATAAGCATACATATTCACTTTCATAATATCGGGGTGCACTTCTTTAAGTTGAATTTTACTCTTTTTTACAGAACTGCGGCAACAAACTTTGTGTGGGATAAAGAACACTAGCATCAAAGATTTTGTACAGACTGGAGATCAGAGAATTATAAAAAAAAAAAAAAAGGAAAAAAAAAAACTCCGTGGCAGTGGGGCCACGTAAGCTTCCTATAAGGGGACGCCAAAAATCACGTCATCTCATTATAATTCTGCGTAAGACCTAATGGTATAGATACCACGCTCAGATTCCTATTAGGAGAGAGAAGGGACACGAGGAAAAGAATACACGGAGCGCAATTGATGAGGAACAACCAACAGTCATAAACGGAAAGGAAGACAGCAAATGGCCTCGTGAACCAAACGACCCTGATTGAGCAACCAATTAAAGACAGATGATGTGAAATTAAGTTGAAGTTACAGCCCCTTCATCTGGAGGCTACAAACTGTAATAACTGATAAGGTAGGTGTTCCACATTACAAGAATAACACGTTATCAAAAAAAATGACATGCATGAGATATGCTCGGCAGTTTATATATATATATATATTATATATTATATATATATATATATAATATATATATATATATTATATGTATTATTTTAATACATATATTATATCTATATCTATATATATATATATATATATATATATATGGTATATATATATATATATATATATATATATACCTATATATATCTATATATATAGTGTGTATATGTATGTATATATATATATATATATATATATATATATATATATATATATATATATATGTGTGTGTGTGTGTGTATGAATAATCATCACATCGAACCGTGATTCATTTATATATCATTCGAGCTACAAATTTCCTTTAATATCTAAATTCACTCTACCTCGGATTGATATATTTTCATATATGTACCGAAGGGGAATTTTTTTAGTTGATAATAATTTCGTCCCCACATGGGATCGAACCCACTGTCCAAAGTGGTTACGCATCCCACTGTGGGGACGAAATTATTATCAACTTAAAAAAATTTCCCCGATTCGGTACATATATGAAAATATATCAATTCCGAGGTAGTGAATTTAGATATTAAAGGAAATTTGTAGCTCGAATGATATATATATAATATATATATATATATATATATATATATATATATATATATTATATATATATATAAGAGAAAGGTTAGGCTAAACTAACAATACCCTGGATATGATTTGGTATTAGATATTTCGACTTAAAAGTGGTCAGGACGAACCCAAGTCAGGCTTTAACCCAGTAAGTTAAAGCTAAGGCCGTTACATGAAAA